>NC_041006.1:25957728-26205864 GCF_004193775.1 Glycine soja
TTAATAAATTTTAATCAGTAATAGAGTCTGTATTCAAAAAATGATATTTAAGAGTGTATTGTTAATATTTCTAATTGATTATTTGAATTAAAGTTCATAATACATCACCTCAATTTAGGAATTAAATCTAGAAGCTATAAACATAAAGTATATGGAATATATATACTTGGAGGAACAGGTACTCTAGCATATGGTTACATTGGAATTTTATAAAGTGGCAGTAGTGAATACTGAATAGTCTTTACAAACATAACACAAAAGGATGTCTGAAGCAGCTTGCTATTTGTGCAGATGCAAGAACTCTTAGGAGAGCTAGTCGTGGTTGAGGGTTAGATAGTGAGACTTGAATCCCAAATAAGCCAACTCCAAGATGGTTTGAAACGTGAACAAGAAGTCACCATGGAATGAAAGCCTAAAATGTGGAATCAAGGGAATTTGACCAATTCTAACAATCACTTATCAACTTCACCGGTTCCAAATCCTAGTCCTATTTGTAGAATTTTTCAAGAAAGGATGGCATTTGAAACCAAGGCATTGCATTTCATAAGCAAAGCCATAAAGGGCGATTATAATCTCAATGACTTCAGTTATAATGATAAAGCAGGGTTTTTTAAAACTTCTGTCGAACAGAAAGAAAGTAAGTTCCAAGATGTGAAATTTCAAGAAAAACTTCCTAGAAAAAATGGGATAGTGAATCCTCCTTCACTTATGCGTGACCCCCGCCATCCATCACCCAAGGTATGCATGCCCATTTTCCCATTCATGTATGTAGCTTTATTTTCCTTAGCCAAAATATGTTTTGGCCACATTACCATAGTGTGGATAAATTTTGTATGGTTCAGGATCATCATGTTATCTATCTATAATTTTGGTTTTAAGATTTTGAACGTCAAACATGATCAATTTTTTTTTAATTTATGAGTTGACTGTGTGTCACATAAAAATTAATCAAGACCATAAATATGTAATAGTTCCTTAATCATATAATAATTTCTTCGGTGACACCAAAGTAAAAAGGGAAACAAATCTCTTGATGCTCCTCGCAAAGATCAACTTGTAGCTTTCAAAATAAAATCCATCTAAACAAAAAACAATCAAAATTTATTCCATTATGGTCAGCTCGGCTACTTGAATCAATAAACATCATTGGTTCAAACCTATGACTTCATGTATATTATCATAGCACCACCACTAGGCCGACTGTAGTGGGTCAAACATAATTTGAATTCTATCGTTACTTCATAAAGTAATATTAAAATTTAAAACTTGGAAGAGATATTGTTGACAACAGTGTGTGAATTTGATAATTACTATTTTCAGTTGCGGGAGCACAATCCAGAGATGTACTTGGATCTCCCAACCAGATTACTACTGGATCCACTTCTGTCAGAAGAGAATGATCTCAAGTGGCAGCCCAACAAGCTCTCTGAGAGCATCATGAAGTGTTTGAATTTCATATATGTGAGACTTAGTCATATTCACCTCCAGCTCTATGGATCCCAAGTTCATCTCAAGTCCATCCTCTATACCATTACTAAGGAAGTTAAGGTATGGCATGGATGATGTGTATATTTACGAGAAAAAACTAACATTGACAACTTTGTAAGTTCTACTAGACAATGAAGTGGCACCAGGACTAGTGAAAATAATTCAAAGTAACATTTTTGTTTCTTGTGGTCTACAGGATCTTGGTGAGCAATCTTCAAACTATTGACTTGAAAAGCCTTACAAACCAACAAAAATTTGCATTCTGGATCAATGTGTACAATGCTTGTATCATGCATCTATAGTTGAAATTTCCCTTTTTTCTTTCTTTATTATCTTTGTAGTAACATCATATTAAGTGTTGTTTAGGAATTTGATGAATGAGAATTCTAGGACATGGATCAGGACAATGATTAATGTATTGTTTGTTTCAGGGATTTATCCAATATGGAGTGCCATCTACCCCATAAAACTACTTGCATTGATGAACAAGGTATATTAAAAATCTTGATATGGATTTTACTTATCCGGTGTGTGCCTCTTGGATTTTGCCCTGATTTGGTGACAAGTGCCATAAATAAAAAGAAAAGAAAATTATAATATGATTTTGTTAGAATTTAATTTTTCTAATTTATGAAAAGATAAATAAAACAATTTGTTTTTGAGGTTCTTTGTGTTACAAAAATTATCTAATTATTATAACTTTTTTAAACATTCAAACAAATTTTACAAAAATAAGATAAACATAAAGTCCTTGATGTTGAATTGACTTTGGAATTATAAGATCAACTTCGTAGTCAAAAGAGAAAAGAGGGAAAGAAAAGTTATGAATTTGATTTTTCCGGTTTGTGTTGAGTTTTTAATAAAATAATAATTTTATTTTTAGTTTTTGATATTTTTTTAGTTCATGATAAATTAACGAATTTTGTGTTTGTTTTATTAGGAAACAAAAACAAAAATTAAATATTTATTAAAGAAAAAAACTGTTGGATCAAGTGGCCTCGGAATAATTAAGAAGGGGGGGTTTAATTAATTATTAACGAACCTTTACTAATTAAAAATCTATCCTTCTTAATGTTACCAAAAGTAAAAGCAATAATGAAAGTGCACAGCGGAAATTAAAAGAGTAGGGAAGAAGAAGACAAACACAAGAGATTTATACTGGTTCGGCAACAACCCGTGCCTACATCCAGTCCCTAAGCGACCTGCGGTCCTTGAGATGTTTTTTCAACCTTGTAAAAATCCATTTACAAGCAAAGATCCACAAGGGATGTAACCTCCCTTGTTCTCTTTGAGCAACCTAGTGGATGTACCCTCCACTAGAACTGATCCACAAGAGATGTACCCTCTCTTGTTCTCAGTCACAACAACCCAAGTAGATGTACCCTCTACTTGTACCACAAAGGATGTACCCTCCAATGTGTTAAGACAAAGTTCTCTGGAGATTAGTCCTTCAAAACTTAGTGAAGGGGGAAACAAAAGAATTCTTAGGCGGTTAGTCCTTTGAAATCTTTTATTTTAGGGAAAGGGAAGAATCAAAAGAATTCTCAGACTATGTCGTTTTGAATTCTTTGACAAGGGAGAAGGGAGACACAAAAGAATTCAGGCGGTTAGTCCTTTGTTCTTTTGGAAAAGGGAGAAGAGAGACACAAAAAGAATTCAGGCGGTTAGTCCTTGGCGAATTCTTTTTGGCAAAGGGAGAAGGGAATGAAAAAGATGAATAGCACAAGTTTTTGAACAAAGAACTTTTCTTGTAAGAGAAAGTTTTGAACAAAAACTTTTAGAAAGATGAAGAGAAGATGAAATCAGAAAGTTCTGAAAGAAATGAAAGAAGATGTTGAAAGATAGATTAAAAGATAGAATGATTGAAATAGATGATAGATATGAATGAATGTTTCATGCTAAGGTCACATATTTATAGTTTCTTGATGACTCAAGTCAAAACTTGTAACTCTTGGCAATTCCTTTAAAACCAATCACTTAAAAAGTTATGACTTTTGAAAGAATCTTCATAAATAAGTTACTTGAAGAAATGTGACTTTTGGAAATAAATTTTTCGAAAACAGTCACTGGTAATCAATTACCATAAAGGTGTACTCGATTACACATCAACAAATGTGACTTTTCATTTTGAATTTTGAAAATCTTAACGTTTAAAACACTGGTAATCGATTACTACAATCTGGTAATCGATTACCAGAGAGTAAAACTCTTTGGTAATGATTTTGTGAAAACTTCTTGTGTTACTCAATGTTTTGAAAAACTTTTTAATACTTATTTTGATTAAGTCTTCTCTTGATTCTTGAATCTTGATCTTGATTATTCTTGAATCTTGAATCTTGAATCTTCTTGATGAAACTTTCTCTTGAATATTTCTCTTGATTCTTGAATTGTTCTTGACTCAATCTTGAAATCATTCTCTTGGGCTTTTTTCATCATCTTTGTTATCATCAAAACACCTTGAATCAATCTTGATTCATCATCATGAAGCAATGAAGTTTGCTTCTGCAATCTCCCCCTTTTTGATGATGATAACTCTCAAATCAAGAAACACATACACATTCTTTTTCCTAGTCGATCACTCACTTACTTCTCCATATTCTCCCCCTTTGCTTTTGAATTTATGCTTCACTTGAAATTAAGTTAATTACTTATGTGAGTTCTTGATTTAATCCCTATTTCTCTCCCCCTTTGGCATCAACAAAAAAGCCAAAGTACGTAAGACATATAAAACATACATAAATGACTAATCATACAAAAGAATAGAAAACAATCAAACAAGATAACTTAACCATTCATCAAACTTAGAAAGACAATACTTCATTCATAACATCAAATAAACTAGAAAGTCATCCACAATATTCAAATAAAACATATATACATAAAACATAATACCAAATGTAAGTACATACCACTAGTCATATATCATTAAAGTAATTAAGTTTAAAACACATAATCATAAACAACCAAGAGCAAGTCAATATAATCATCATGTTCAGTCATACTAAGCATGTATTAAAAGAAATACTAAGTATTCAAATGTCATAAAAACATAGCCAAATACAAGGCTTAAAAACAAAATATAATTATAATCTAAATTTATTATCAGAGAATCAAAACTTAATTATAAGTAACAAAAATTAGTTATGAAAACATATATGGTAACTCATTACTTATCTCAATTATTTTAGCATATCGATATAATTTTGAAAAAAATCCAATCATGTCAAATCATACATAAATGGATAAACATACAATCATTGTATTCATACAAGAGAGAAAAACTTATAAAAATCAAACAAGATAATAAATCATCCACAAATCATAATAAAAACATATGTATCAAATAAGTCTTAAATTATAAAAAGTAACCAAGTAGAACCATAACACATAAAGCAACTAACAAGTTTTAAACTTTTGGAAAATAAAGTACTAATAAAGTTTCAAAACATAATTCACTAAGTACCAAATAAGTAAACAAGATAATCAAGTTTAAACACATAACAGAAAGACATTAAAACAAACTATTTTGCACCCATAAAAAATACATATTCACTATCGTAATCAACATAACCTTTAAATATAATAAAAAAATCATAATAGCTCTCAAACACAATCAATCATCAAACATTTCAAATTAATTAAATTTATTTTACAATCAACTAACTATGCACAAAAATTTCTATTTCAAAAAAAAAAAAATCAAATTTCAAATTTCAAATTTTAAATTTCAAATTTCAACTTCGACTAACTTCCTTTTTCAACTTCCAACTTCCACTTTCAACTTTCAAACTTCCACTTCCAACTTTTAATTTTCAAACTTCCAATAACTTCCAAATTTTAATTTTCAAACTTCCAATTACTTCCAAATTTTAATTTTAAAACTTCCAATAACTTTCAAATTTTAATTTTCAAACTTCCAATAACTTGCAAATTTTAATTTTCAAACTTTCAACTAGTTGGACACAATTACCAAAGACAATAAAATCAATAATGTATATTGAAATTCTTTCAACACATATCATGGTAATTATTCAATTATCTTAACATGTCAAATCATTTTTTAATTTTTTAACAGAATCTAATCGTCTTAGAAACAAAACATAAGCAATTCAAGCATTAATCAATTCAAACAAAATTCAATTAATCATACATACTAAATATAGTTATTTAAACATTGTAAACACAATCAAACAATTTCAACAATTATTTTCTATTAGCCACAAAAATAACTTAACTGAAAATACTAATCATACATTAATTCATAGAGATGGCTTAGATGTTACCTCTTTTGAGATTTTACAGATATTGTTGTCGCCGTATGTAACATGTCCACTTTTCTTGGGGGAAATGGTTGTAAATTTGGATACATCTCCCGTCATATGCTTGGAACATCCACTGTCGATGTACCACTTCTTCCTTACAGATTCTTTTTTGTTGTTTTCATGAGATTTTGTAATGAGACACAAGTTGGCTTGGTCTTCATCATAATCTTGAGATGACTTCAGATTTGACCTGTTCCTGAAAATACTTTTGAAAAACAAGGAATTTAAAGAGGCCACGAATCTTGAAGTTGTTAAATTTTCTACAAGATACCTACTTTGATACCACTTGTTGGATCAAGTGGCCTCAAAATAATTAAGACGGGGGGGGGGGGGTTGAATTAATTATTAACGAATCTTTACTAATTAAAAATCTATCCTTCTTAATGTTACCAAAAGTAAAAGCAATAATTAAAGTGCACGGTGGAAATTAAAAGAGTAGGGAAGAAGACAAACACAAGAGATTTATACTGGTTCGGCAACAACCCGTGCCTACATCCAGTCCCTAAGCGACCTGCGGTCCTTGAGATTTCTTTTCAACCTTGTAAAAATCCATTTACAAGCAAAGATCCATATGGGATGTACCCTCCCTTGTTCTCTTTGAGCAACCTAGTGGATGTACCCTCCACTAGAACTGATCCACAAGAGATGTACCCTCTCTTGTTCTTAGTCACAACAACCCAAGTAGATGTACCCTCTACTTGTACCACAAAGGATGTATCCTCCAATGTGTTAAGACAAAGTTCTCAGGCGGTTAGTCCTTTGAAATCTTTTATTTTAGGGAAAGGGAAGAATCAAAAGAATTCTCAGACTGTGTCATTTTGAATTCTTTGACAAAGGAGAAGGGAGACACAAAAGAATTCTGGCGGTTAGTCCTTTGTTCTTTTGGAAAAGGGAGAAGAGAGACACAAAAAGAATTCAGGAGGTTAGTCCTTGGCGAATTCTTTTTGGAAAAGGGAGAAGGGAATGAAAAAGATGAATAGCACAAGTTTTTGAACAAAGAACTTTTCTTGTAAAAGAAAGCTTTGAACAAAAACTTTTGGAAAGATGAGTAGAAGATGAAATCAGAAATTTCTGAAAGAAATGAAAGAAGATGTTGAAAGATAGATTGAAAGATAGAATGATTGAAAGAGATGATAGATATGAATGAATGTTTCATGCCAAGGTCACATATTTATAGTTTCTTGATGACTCAATTCATAACTTGTAACTCTTGGCAATTCATTTAAAACTAATCACTTAAAAAGTTATGACTTTTGAAAGAATCTTCAGAAATAAGTTACTTGAAGAAATGTGACTTTTGGAAATGAATTTTTCAAAAACAGTCACTGGTAATCGATTACCATAAAGGTGTAATCAATTACACATCCACAGATGTGACTCTTCATTTTGAATTTTGAAAATCTTAACATTTTAAAACACTGTTAATCGATTACTACAATCAGGTAATCGATTACCAGAGAGTAAAACTCTTTGGTAATGATTTTGTGTAAACTTCTTGTGCTACTCAATGTTTTGAAAAACTTTTTAATACTTATCTTGATTAAGTCTTCTCTTGATTCTTGAATCTTTGAGTCTTGAATCTTGATCTTGATTATTCTTGAATCTTGAATCTTGAA
Organism: Glycine soja; assembly: GCF_004193775.1. Taxonomy (NCBI): domain Eukaryota; kingdom Viridiplantae; phylum Streptophyta; class Magnoliopsida; order Fabales; family Fabaceae; genus Glycine; species Glycine soja. The sequence goes on from NC_041006.1 coordinate 25,965,155, forward strand.
TCTTCTTGATGAAACTTTCTCTTGGATATTTCTCTTGATTCTTGAATTGTTCTTGACTCAATCTCGAAATCATTATCTTGGTCTTTTTGTCATCATCTTTGTTATCATCAGAACACCTTGAATCAATCTTGATTCATCATCATGAAGCAAGGAAGTTTGCTTCTACAAAAACATATTTAAGCTTAAAATAAAAATTTCATGTTCCCGGTTTATAATCCTGATTCTCTCCTTATCAATTATTTTCAAAGTCCAAGGATGTGTCTATATCATAATTTCTCTTTTCATATAAATCAGTTGCTCATTTTTCACTGTAATTTATCACAAACTATGAAATTATATATACTACATACATCGATGTATGTATGTATCTGCAATTTTTGTGTGCATGAAGTAGGCCTCTTGTTTATATGATGTTATATGATTCATGCACACTACTCCAAAAAAAAAGGAATCAAGAAAACCTTCATATTAGAATTTAAGGTGAAAGGGATCTAGCTGTCACCAACTCTTAGATTACAAAATTTGGGATGCATGGGATACAACTTGTGGCCGAGGAGAAATTCTTGGGAAAGCTTTCATCGTGCCTACTCCTCTTTAGGCATATCAAATTTTAATTTTATTGTTACAAGTTTCACATTTTCTTAACACAGATACATGTAGACAAATGATTTTTCTAAGTGTTCAACATATGGTATACATTTTTAATTTCCAACACAAATATATATTCATAAAATTATCAAAATGATCGCAGCTTATAGGAATATTTAGGTCTTACAATAAAATCATGATTTGAGATAGGAGTATCTAGTATTTTAATTTTGAATTATGCTAGCAATTAATACACTCTAATATTTTTTTTTGCAACTAATTAAAATTTATAAAAAATTACAAAATTATAAACTCATAAAATAAATAAGTCTCATTGAATAAGAAGTCATTCAGACCATAGAATTTTATAATTTTTAATAAATTTAAGTGAATAATAAATAAAATATTAAAAAAGTTTGTTAAAATTGTTATTACATGTTAGCTTTACTCTTTAATTTTTGCACCTTTTGTATAATATATGCATGTCTGAGTATTCTTATCACCTATATATACACATGTTGAGCTTGAAATTGTTCAGTGACAAAACTTGCAACAAGTCATGTGCAGGTGCATTCAGGAAAACTGCCAAAGGAGATTTGCCCAATAATTCGTAGCTAAACTATTTTAGCATAGGAAGAAGAAAGGTACAATGCCATGCTCCAATATTAATTTATTGATTACGTCTCTCTTTGAATTTGTTGTCCTTCCCTTTTTCTGGGTTGAACATTTTATCTGCTTCATTGAACAACGACTGCACAATCAAAACAATTAAGTCTGCAAAATGCAAGAAAAGTCGTCACTAGCTTAACTTAATAATTATGAAGTTGCTTCAAAGACATTGTTTGGGCTATACCCACTCTATATTATTATTGATGTGGACCACAACATTGTTTGAAATAATGTTAAAATTATCTACAAGACACTATTAAAAAATATGTTTTTTAAATCGGTTATTTACGACTTTCTACATCGGTTTTTAACCGATGTTGAAAGTATCGATGTTAAAATTATTATGGTTAACATCGGTTTTCAAAAACCAATGTTAACATAAAACTACCAATGTGTTGTTTAAGTGTGGGGGGGGGGGGGAGATTGTTCTTTAATTTTGTTGGGTATTCTAGTTTAATTTTATTAGGTTTTTTTTCTGGGCTAACTTTGTTATTTTGGTTTTATGTTTTGTGTACAACATTGCATGTTCCTCTTTCAATTTTGGGTTATGTACAGGTAATGGGTAATTGTTTTTGAAATAGGAGTTTCTTAGCATTTTGTGAATTGAAACCCTTGTTTTTCTCTACATGTCAAGTTAGTTTTGAAAGTTCAAATTAAAAGTGATAGATTTACCCTTGGTGAGAATTTGAACCATCATCATCTATTTTATTCGGTGTGTTTTTCCCCATTGATTGCTTGCACAATAGCCTTGGCTTGACTCTTGTTGATACTTCTTGCTTCACATGCATGTTGGGAGATGATTTAGGCATTTTGTTCTTCTAAGCCTCTAGCCAAATGAGCCTACCTTGAATTAATTCCTTTGAGCCTATGTTCCCCTTTCTTTGTTTTGAAGCTCATTACAAGCCTTAAGTGAAAAACCATGATTTCACCCTACCCTTAAGGAATTTTGGAGTTTGGAATTGTTTTGGGAATAAGTGTGAGGGGGGGGGGGGGGGGGGGAAGATCAAAGAAAATAGACCTCTTCTTCCATATGCAACTCTTGCTTTTATCCTTCTTTTGGGTCTTTCCAAATACAGTATCCAGGTGTTCAACCCGCTGGAAGACTTGCTCACCAGTCAACGGTATCGGTGCAGTTTCGTGCTCTTGACTTCCATTAAAAGCTTTTTTCAATTGTCTGTAAGGGTGATGAGGTTTTAGAAAATGGCTATGCCTAGTGTACACTGTTTTTCTACCATGTTTCAGTTGTATGTAGCTTGTGTCTTCTTTAAAGATGGGGCATGCATAATGACCCTTAACACTGTAACCACTGAGATTCCCATAATGACCCTTAATGGTACAAAAAAGCATTGCACACATTTCAAAACTCTCCTTGTGAAAACCATCAAACACTAAAACCCCTTCGTCCCATAACTTTCTCAGGTCTTCAATCAACGTACTTAGATAAACATCAATGTCATTTCCTAGCTGTCTTGGGCCCGATATCATCATAGACAACATCATGTATTTTCGCTTCATGCACAACCATGGAGGAAAATTGTAAATTACTAGCAGAACTGGCCATGAACTGTGTTGAGTGCTTAAACTGCCATATGGATTCATTCCATCACTGGCTAGTCCAAGCCTAAGATTTCTTGCCTCTTTCCCGAAATCCGGATACAAAGCATCAATCTTCTTCCACTACGAGCAATTAGCCGGACGATGAACCATTCCATCAGAGTTTCTCCCATTTGCATGCCAGGTAAGGTCTTTTGCGTCGTCTCCATTAGCAAAAAGACGCTTAAACCTTGGAATGATTGGAAGATACCACAACACCTTTGCTAGAGGGCCCTTCTTTGAGTTTTCATCAAAATTGCAGTCCTCATCATCGTTCACCTTGTACCGTGACGCCCCACACCCAGAGCATTTGGACATTTCTTGAAATTCATGCTTGTACAATATGCAATCATTCGGGCAAGCATGAATCTTCTGATACTCCATACCCATCAGACACAGTATCTTCTTTGTCTGATAGTAACTTTTAGCTAATGTGTTTTCCTCTGGAAGCATATCCTGTACTACTTGAAGTAGTGAAGTAAAGCTTTTGTCACTCCACCCATATCTGGCCTTCACATTAACCAGACTTAACATCGCCGACAACAACGTCAAGGAATTCTTGCACCCCGTATACAAAGGCTTCTTTGAGTCACTCTGCAATCCTTCATACATAAGGGGCATGTGCTTGCTGAAAAGACTCTTGTCCAAGGTCACGAATCATATCCTCCAAGCCATCTCCCATTTTTGCATCAAATGGTTCAGATTGGGACCCACTTTGCATGTCTGTCAATTCACCATGCCATATCCACGTCGTGTAATTCTTCTTAATCCCATCACACAATAGATGCTTCCGTATGTCATTCAGTATTTGTCGTCTTCCATTCAAACAATTGATGCAAGGACAATAATATTTTCCATCTTTATCTAGTCGACCTCTTTCTGAAGCAAATTGCAAGAACTACTCGATGCCTTCCTCGTATTCTGGGTTGATGCGACTTTCATTTATCCAACTTCGATCCATCTAAGTAATAACTCCGTGATACTCAGAAAGTTATACGATGCATGAAAATCTTACTTTTTTATTATAGGTGTGGCCCTATCCCATTCGGGAAGACCGTATTTTATGGTAGCTTCATACGTCAGGGTTAATTCTATTTTGTTTAATTTGACAAAATTTCGGCAGCATTTCGCATTGGTCTCCAAGTACACGACATGAAATCAATCAAATTAATTTCCTGATAATCAAGTATGCATTCAGAGAACAACTAGAAATGCATTGTATCAAATTTTCATCAAATTAAACAAAATAATGTTAACCTTAACACATGAATCTACCATAAAAATATCAGTCTCCCCGAACTGTCCAAACGAACAATTCAAGATTGAATACAATGTTTAATGCAAATTGCTCGCAAGAATCATCACATTCGGTCTCAAATGGCAATCTAAGGTTCTCTCATCATGGACACAATTTGTATTTCAAATATCAATTGTCTTTAATGGCAGTGAATAAGTAATAAAAACATTAATTGGTAACAAACATTTGTAAGTAGCACACTAAGTAGTGAGGACAGTCATACAATATGAATAAGTGAAACAGTTTCAAAATGATAATTATTTTAAGAGAAGTAACTGCAACTTTATTGCCAACCTACCTCATTCCTTAATTTTTCAACAATGTGATCTAATACTGTTGTTATACTTGTGATTTAGTACTATTCGAAACCTTGAGAAGGAGCACATAAGTATTATGGTAGGTTCTGGAAACAACTAGGTAAGTGTTTTATGATCGATGTGTTGTTTTTTTAGGTGGTGCCTAAACAAATTATGTTAAAACTATGTTTATGTTACAACCTTAAATTAGACAATGGTGTCTGAAATGTCTAACGAAGATGGTACACCGCGGTCGCTAAGCTCCGGCACGGCAAGCTGGTTGGACCGGGTGGAATTGGAAGTGCTCGGTTCCACAGAGATTGTTACAGAAGGGTAAAGGGTGAAGGTGGAGCATGAGGCAGTTTCTTGGTCTTCTTTCTTCTCAAGTACCTAGAATGGGAAGTTGTTCTGACGGAGGTGGTGGTGGTGATGCTGGTGGAGATCCTCGCCTCCCTCCATGATCACATGCAGAGGAAGAAAATAAAATTTGGTTGTGGTGTGTGACTGAGTGAGTTGTGTGTGTGTGTGTGTATGTTTGAGTATGTTTGTGTTTATGTGTGTGTGTATGTTTCAGAAATTTTGTTGCTGGATGATGCATTGTTTCTGTTGTGGACATGGCTCAGAAATTTTGAGCCACATTTTGTAATCCATTACAATCAATGGTCCTCTAATCTTAGATTATGCTTTTTCTAGGATCTATTATGTATTTGGCTGTCAATTCATGTTGATATAGTCAGTTTTTGGTTCCTTTTCAGATTGTCTCAAGTCTGATTTTGGAACCATTTACTTCATAATCCTTCCTTGTAATCTTTGTACCTCTAGTACTAAGATTATTATATATATTTATCTTTGCTGAGCATAAAAAAAATGATTCCCTCTAACTAACAACATGTGTAGCAGTCTACTAGTTGAAATTAAATTGCCACATCACCAATGCAAGAAAAGATTGAAAGGTACAAGGCTTACCTGTGCTTTTCAAGCAGAGACTAGCTATGGCTAGTCTTGTGTTGATGTTGGATTGTACTGAACAATGGTGGGTTACAATATGTTGCAATAATAGACAATAAGCAACAATTAATAGACAATAAGCAGCAATAGTTAATTTCATAATTCATGAATGCCTGTATTTCTAAGCATATAAAGCTGAACTTGTTGAAGTGCATCTATGTATCTATACATTCAGTTTGATTAAAGTTTTTAATTAGTGTTTGTATAATTATTTTCTTTTGTTGGATGGATTATTTGAATATCATATGATTATGGCATTTTGATTTGATTCTGTTTTTAATTAATTATAATTAGCACATGCCCCCCAAATTGTCGAACTTGCATGACCTCAATTGTCAACACCAGAAAACAAAAGACATCGTCTTTCTGGATTACCATAGACAACTTGCTTGCTAGCAAGAAAGTAACAAAAAAGGTAAGTGAACAAGTGAAATATTCTACAACAAGAGAGATTCAGAAATTGATGTTCCTCAAACAAGATCCACTTGGATGGGCCATTCTTACAAAAGGGTCTCATGTAAAGCTCCTAGTTCATGGTGATGCTATGCTTAGAACTGTCACAGATTTCCACCTATATGTAGCTGTTTTTGAATTTCAATATCTTATTACTAGCTTTTTTTTCCTTCTCTTTGAGCCCAAGAGAGCAAAGAGAATTAAGAAAACGAATAGAGTGAAATTGATTGAAAATATGAGACCATTTGTGTTACGGGGATTAAATTTTGTTATCCTTAAACTCCCTTTCGTTATTCCTCTATTAGAGTGCTTATGTTTAGGAAATTAGTGTTTACTTTGTTTCTTTTTCTGCTTTTGATATCAATCTCGAATCCTCCATAGCTGACCTTGAGCCATTTATGTATTGGTCTTCTACTTGAAAACAATACAACAACTATTTTCCAGACCTTAGTTTCTAGAAGTAAATAGCCATTTATGTATTGGCTGTGTGTGTGTGTGTGTGTCTGTGTGTTGCATTCAAATTGATTTTGCTTTGAAATTCATGGGGTTTAGGAGAGACAGAGAGAGAGGGAGAGAGGAGATAAGGGAGAGATGAGAGGGAAAGAGCTTTAAGCAACTAAGATAATGAGTGGGAATTATATGATATAAAACATTCTAATGATGCCATTTTGCTCTACCTAGATCATAATATTTGGAAAATGGAAACATCATATGTTTCTCACTCCTTTCGAATTTAAATAAAACACCTCACCTGAATTTTAATTACATAAAACTTTTATTGGGATTTCTAACACTTTCATCAGGTTTAATGGCTTGATTTTCATCTACAACCATCTTGACTAGTTTTCTTTATCCCCTTGGGAGGGGTGCAATTGTCTCAGCCGCATCATATTAGTTTAAGCAAGGCTGATCAGTTTGTATGCTATTTTGAGGTATATTCCGATTATATTTATCTTCTTTCAATGATAATTGACAGCAACAATATGCAGCAACAAACCATTTTGGAAATAGCAAAAACACAACATGCAGAATATCCAATCAAGGCAGAACGAAGAAGGCAGAATAAGCAAGCAAAAACACTCTGAACTAAGGATGCCGTGCCACTAACCTTCTAGAAGCAAAATATCCCAAATGTTGGTGCTGTTAGATATTGTCTCCGGTTGCAATTTGTTTTGAAATTTGTTTCTTTCCTCCAAGGCACTACCTGCCAAAAGCTGTTAAGAATAGTAGATAAGTAACTTGACTAACATAATTGTGGACATCACAGACCATGTAGCAAATGCAAAAAACAATCATCATAATCATCATGAGTATATCAACAGTAGTTTGGGACATAAGGTGCTAACTAATGACTATATAAATGATCTGTTACAGAATTGTAGGATTGACAAGGCTATTCCTGTTACAGAATTGCAAGTGGCTAATTGCTCTGGGGTACTGTTGGGAATTTGTAGTTGCTTTTGGGGATAAACAACGATTTTCTTGTCTAAAGAAACATTATAATGAAGAAAAAAATGATTGCTTACTAAACAAAGGGAGTATTTATTGACTCAGAATGAAAACAAACTAATTGCCAATATACTTTAACCACAATAATTGAATTTAGGCTGCCGAATTTAGGCATAGTATGATGTAGACTATGCAGGAGATAGAGTTAAATAAAAAAGTACAAGTGGTGGATGCCATTATATTGGACCTTGTTTGATATCTTGGGCATGTGAGAAGCAAAACTCGATCTCTCTATCCACAACAGAGACTGAGTATGTGTTTGCTGCAAGTTGCTACTCACAACTATTATGGGTAAAGTATCAGTTAGAGGATTACTCTAGTTTTGAGAACAATATACCAGTATCTTGTGACAACACTAGTGCAATCAATCTGTCTAAAAACCCTATACAACATTCAAAGGCTAAACATATAGAGATAATATATCATTTCATTTGTGATTATGTACAAAAAGGTTTTTTTGATATAAAATGTGTAGATACATATCATTAATGGGATGATATCTTTACCAAACCTTTGTCTAAAGATCAATTCATCTATATAAGAAGACATTTGAATATGGTTAGCTTATCAGATTGACGAGATGTGCTACACTGTTTCAAACGATAGCATCATCCCAAAGTCTTTCTTTAATATATTGGATCTAATGTGTGTTCAAGTGTACAAACGGGAGAGGAAGTGTGTTCATAAAAATAAAAACCTTTTGTCTTCTCTTAAAAGACAAGTGCCACCTTCTTTGCCGTGATTGAAAAATAATTTTCGAAAAACATTAAATGCGATTTCAATCATTACTATGCTCCTTTCAAACATATAAAAGGCTAGGGTGGGCATTCAAGAGATTCTTTTGAAATCTTTAACTCTCAGAGATATTTGTGTTCTTTTTTGTGTTTGAGAACTCAAACTTTCAAATATCTCATCTTTTCTTACAAAAAGTTTTGATCTTTGTGAAACAATGGCACCAAAAAGGAGTGAAACTGTTGTAATCCCTAGAATCAACACTGAAGAAAAGGCCAAGAATGTCTTTCCTTTGGATTCTTTCATTCCTAGACGATGGGTGGACATCGAAAACCTAGAAGATAAGAGTCTCCCCATCAAAGGATTGTTTGATCGTGTTGGATGGACTATCTTCCTTGGGAACTTCAGTTCATGGCATTATGGCTCGTATGGCTTGATCTGAGGGATTCCAAGGTAGAATGGTGTCATCATCAGAGGCACCGTCAAAGGGAAGAAAGTGGTGATCTTGCCAACAACCACCGTTGTTGCGTCTGGTTGTGCTGAAGAAGTCTAGTTTTTTACAAGGACTATCAGAAGGAAATAACCCAAAAGACTGTGGATATGATGCTTTATAGTACTCCACAACCTGTAATACTCCACGACCTATAATAGATGATAAGAAGGTAATGATCACCTTTCTTAGAATTGAAAATCTAACCTTCATAGTTTCTTGTTTAACATGGTGATGCCTAGACTGGGGTCCCAAGACTATGTGAGCAACAAGTACAAGTTCTTTGCATATAAGATCATGGTAGGAGAGAAGGTGAACTTTCCTAGAATCATCTTTTTCTATTGGATGCAAGCCTTCAAGAACAAGTTCAACCCAAGGTGAACAAGAACCTTGTTCCTTTTAGAATGCTATTCACTCATATTATGAGAGATGTTGGAGTGAATGTATCTAACATGGAAGCGTTTGTTGGAACTTCATAGTTGAAGGGAGTGACCTTTGTGAAGACGGGGATTGCTGACAAATTCCTAGAATATGCTTAGAAACATGGCAAGAAAAAGGTTAAGAAGGAACCAAATGAAGAATCACAATCTTTGGTAGGATAGACGATGGGTACTCAGGATCAAATTGTTGATCTTGAGTTTGAAATTGTGTGATGCAATCCTACCCCGCAAGGGCATTGGATAGAAGACTCCAAGAAGATTGGGCCAGAGATGCAAGAGAAGGCCCTAGGGTTCTCATGAGCCTTAGGGTAGATTTCGGGCCCATGGGCTAAGTATGAGCCCACTTATCTTAGTCAATATTAGACTAGGATGCCATTATATTTGGTCCTTGTATTTTGGGCTCCATATTGTAGGTAGGGTACCCTAGAAATATAGGATTTTTCATCCCTTGTATTTTAGGGCACCTAGACTAGTTTTTGTATTAGGGGTAGTTTTGTAATTTCACATGCACTAAGTGAATATTTGATGTGTGTGTTGGGAAATAAAATTTAATTGAATTGGTAGAAGCCCAATCCAATTAAATTTTAGAGGGGGAGGTGAACATTTTCTTACTACACCCCATTGCCACATCATATAGTCACACTTTGTACATGTCCTTCATGCTTTACATGCCTCATGACACCTAAGCACACTTAGTGGAGAATCTTGGAATTGATCTTGGATTAGTGGGATCAACCATAACTAAAATTCACTAATCATAATTAGTGAAATTTTGGCTCCACAAATTCAAGTGAAATTTGAATTGAAATTCAAATTTCCCTCCAATTTTGTGTGACACTTAGACTATAAATAGAGGTCATGTGTGTGCATTTTTTTTTTAAACTTTGATAATTTGAATATTAAACTTCAGATTTTAGAGCTCATTTAGAGCACAAAATTTTGTGCTCTTCTCTCCCTCTCCCTTCATTCATCTCCTTCTTCCTCCAAGCTCTTATCCATGGCTTCCTATGGTGGTGAGCTTCTTCTAGACTCATCTTCTCCTTGAAGTGGCGTCTCCAATCATCTTTCTTCCTTTATCCATTCCACTGCCATTAAACTTCAAGAAGCAAAGAAATCCATTGATGAAGAAGATCCTAGGCCTACAAGCTCCAATGGAGCTTACATCATTGTGTCTCTATTAACACAGGGGAAGCAAGCCCAACCATAGACCAATCAACCTAGACATAAACTACCCACCAAGACAAAAGACCCTTCACTTTCATCTGAACCTAACCCTTTTGTCTCAGCCAAAAAGCCAAAACACAACAACCTTCAAACCCTAGAACCAATTTAAAGAGGAAGGCTTTAAACTCTATGTCCGAACCTGAATCTAAACCGACCACCAAACAACCAACCATTAAAATCAAACACCGCCAACCTCATCCTACATCCTTCTCATCTCCCAAACCTCAACCAGCCTCACCTCCAAAAGACCAAGAATCTGACAATGCAATTCTTAAAACTCCCACTCCTCAACCTTCACCCTCCTTAGCTCTTCAACCTTAGTCAACCTATTCCTCAATCTCGCCTTATTCCTCAATATAAACCTACTATATCCCCTATCAACAGAAAAGAAGTTGCAACCTTTGCTAAGGCTAAGAAGTAATGCTTGGCCAAAGCACACAAGAAGGCCAAGTTGGATGAGACGTTTGAGAAGAATGCAGCTTTTGAGCTAGAAGATGGAGTGCTTGTGTATGTTAAAACACTAAATGAGGAAGAACACAAGAGAAAGTTGGAGGAAGATGCCATGATGGAGATAGATCGTGAGCTAGTGCAAGAAGCTATCGTTAATGAATCAATACAAGCACAATCTGCACAAGAAATGAAGAATGCTCAGATGGAAGAATTGAATTGAGTTCAATCTACCGCAAAACTTGCAGCATAGATATTCTCTTTGGACGCTACTCAAAGACAAGAAGATATAGAAGTTATCACTATTCCTGAAGACATGGGCCCTGCTGATAGGGAAACTCTTGAAGAGGTGATGCTTCAGTTAGTCATTGAAGCATTTCTTGTGGAAATAGTCGATAATATCATTGAGACAAACCTTGGAGTTATTCCCATTCGTCTTAGGCCAGTGTTTGACTTTGATGAGCTATCTGATTAATCTAAAGTAGCAAATGAAGCAAGCTCATATGATTAGAAGATTTATGGAGCACCGAAATATGCCTTCATAGAAGTTTTAATGAAGCCTCTAGAGGCATGGAAACTAATTATGTTAACTAAAGAGCCTATTAAAGTGTTAGAACTTTTCAATAGGCTTGATAAGAGACTAATGAAATTGGTTGAACAGGAAGCCATAGATCTTGCCTTCAAGACCACCTGCTCGAAAGAAACTAGACATTCAAGTGCATCCCATCCTTCACACCAGATTGTATCATTGTTGATGTGATCCTTACTAGGAGCGGATCGCTTGATACAAGTCATAGAATTTGGAGGATGCCACTTCTAGAGAGGGAAGATAAGTCAGGGTAGACGCTAGAAGGATTACCTTGATAAGTATAAGATTGGTTCAATGAGGAACCTAGAGAGAAGCTCTCACAAAATATTCGCAAAATGCCAAAAGTCCCCTTTTATTGAAAACGAGTTCAATACATATATTGTATCTGAGGTGTAGCTGAAAAGGCACCAATTTTATTTAATTAAAATGACAACGAAAAATAGAAATAGGCATAGGCCTTCAAAATAGTTTGGGCCAAAATGACAACGGAAAAATAGAAATAGAAAAAAAAAACATATTTGGCATGGGCCTTCAAATTAGTCTGGGCCTTCAGCAACAATTAAGATTCTTGGTAGTGCCTCAGCCCTTGGGCCTTCATCCTTCTCCACTTGGGCCTTGTTAAGTATGTCTGATACCATTTGTTGGAGGGTATCCACTGACTGTTTGGTCCCACTCCTGGTCATAGGTCCCTGTATTTGGGCAATTTTAGGATTCTCATCAATCGTTTCAAAGGATACAAAGTTTTGGAATGACAGACTTGCAAAAGAGTTTGGAAAGAAATGGGTGACATTGGGACTCACACTCTTCATTCAGAGATGCAAAAATTGAAGCTGGAAAAGCTCAATCTCATCAAGCTTTGAAAGATAGGTTTTCCCAGTATTGACCCTTTCTCTTATTCATCTTAGGATACCTTGCCTGAAGAAAAAAAGTGTGCACTTGATGTATATGGAGATAGGGAACTAGTGATCAAAGACTTACCTTCAAGACAAACTAATATTGCTCCCAACCATAACAATCTGATCTTTGAGCATTGACCTACAAACAAAAGGTGTATTCTTCTAGTGCAAGCGTCTAGAAATATAGAGAGGTTGAGTCTGCTAAAATTTTGTTCTCTACTCCCTTGGATCTTCAACAGTTGATGGGTCTCATATGTGCCTTCAATGTTGTTCTCCCTTGGGATCCACCAAGTCTGGAGAGACTTTTGAGATAGAGGAGATCATCTTGGAGGCACCTGAAGAAAGTATGAATTTTTAAGACTGAGAGTTATCAGACTATGGCCTTGAGCTTATAATGAAGCTATCTACCTACCAATAAGAGATCAAATTAAGGCGAGCTTCATTTCATAGAATTCAAAGGCTTAACACTCATTTTCCTTTCATGCAAGGGTCATAATTCTCTTGCCTAGTGACTTTAGAGGCACAACCTCATATAGCCATTGATAAGCTTGTTATGTATCAGAAGGCTAATGGCTACAAAGGCAGGAGTTGTTGATTGAAGAGGATAAAAATACTCCACCGGCTAGATATGTTAAAGCTTGTCTTGGTCATCTTTTCAAACATAAGTTTCAAGCTCTAAAGCACAAGAGAAAGCTCATTAATCTGGAGTGGTACACCATGAAAAAGGTTTTATAGATTGAAGGAATGTTGCTCTGTTCTAGAACCTGATGAAAAGCCACATGCAGGTGTAATTCACCATGAAATAGATCGATGCTATCAGACCTTGGACTACACTTGCTTCACTCAAGAAATTGCTTTTAACATGATTTGTGCATGGAAAAGGGGGTTCTATGCTATGTCTTATCGTACCTTTTTGTTTGTGGTGTTCCTACCCTTCTCCAGATTCTTCTTCACACATCACGTGGACCCTATCACTGAAGAAGTTGAGCTTGATGTTAAGGACGAAGCTACTTATGATTTCATGGCTATCCAAATGTATGATCCTCAAATTCACTAATCATAACTAGTGAAATTTTGGCTTCAAATTTGACTCCAAAAATTCAAATTCAAATTCAAGTGAAATTTGAATAGAAATTCAAATTTCCCTCCAATTATGTGTGACACTTAGGCTATAAATAGAGACCTTGTGTGTGTGTTTTGCAACTTTGATCATTTGAGAAATTAGACTTCAAAGTTCAGACCTCATTCTCCTTCTCTCCTTCTCCCTCCACTCATCTGCTCCTACCTTCAAGCTCTTATCCATGGCTTCCTGTGGTGGTGAGCTTGTTCTTGACTTATCTTCTCCTTGAAGTGGCATCTCCAATCACATTTCCTCCTTCTCCATTCTACTGCCATTGATCTTCAAGAAGCAAAGGACTCCATTGATGAAGAAGATCCAAGGCCTATAAGCTCTACATGGAGTTAGATTATGTGGTATCATAGCATCTTCATCTAGGTGATGTTCTTTTGCTTCCTCTATCTTTTGTTCGGTCAATTCGATTTAATTTCTTGTTCTTCATCGTCTTCTACATGTTTCTCCTCCATTGTCTTGTGGTTTGGTGCTATTTAGAGTAGATTTTAAAAAGTAAACCGATTAAATCTTAGATTTACACTTGTTCTTGCATTTCTATGGTTCAAATTTTATAGATCTACTCTTGAATAATGTTTTTGTGTTGATTTTAGGTTCTATCATTTTTTAGTCATAATATTCTTGTGTTGAAAATTTAGATCTCAATTTTCTTGCAAAATATTGATTAGAAAAGAAAACACAAAAATCTAAGTGTAAATCACTTCATTCATGTTGTCTTAGAGTCATGTTTAGTCATAATAATTGTCACATTATGTTCTAAGTTTGTGTTGAATTTTAATTTTGTTTATTGAATTCTAGATACATTTTTTCATGTATTCTTGCAATTTTTAACCTATCATTTGAATTTTGGGTCTAATTCATGCATGTTATTTAGTTCATAACATGTTCTAAATCAATTCCTAGAGTCTTATTGTTGAACTTTTCTTTTTTTCTAAGTTTCCTATATAATGCCTATGAAGAAATTGAGTTGTGGTGCTGAGTTGTGGCTACATTTGTGAATCAAAATAAGTCTTAAGCTCTCTTGAATTTGTTGGATCAAGTGGCCTCAGAATAATTAAGAAAGGGGGGGGTTGAATTAATTATTCCTAAACCTTTACTAATTAAAAATTTACTCTTCTAAGGCTTTTACTATATTGTTAAGTAAATGAAGAATAGAAAAGAAACTTAACCAAAAGTAAAAGCAGAAATTAAAGTGCACAGGGAAAATTAAAAGAGTAGGGAAGAAGGAGACAAACACACAAGAGTTTTTATACTGGTTCGACAATAACCCGTGCCTACATCCAGTCCCTAAGTGACCTGCGGTCCTTGAGATTTCTTTTCAACCTTGTAAAAATCCTTTTACAAGCAAAGATCCATAAGGGATGTACCCTCCCTTGTTCTCTTTGAACAACCTAGTGGATGTACCCTCCACTAGAACTGATCCACAAGAGATGTACCCTCTCTTGTTCTCAGTCAACAACCCAAGTAGATGTACCCTCTACTTATACCACAAAGGATGTACCCTGCAATGTGTTAAGACAAAGTTCTTAAGCGGTTAAACCTTTGAAACTTTGTGAATGGGGATACAAAAGAATTCTCAGGCGGTTAGTCCTTTGAAATCTTTTGTATATGGGAAAGGGAAGAATCAAAAGAATTCTCAGACTGTGTCGTTTTGAATTCTTTGACAAGAAAGAAGGGAGACACAAAAGAATTCAGGCGGTTAGTCCTTAGTTCTTTTGTAAAAGGGAGAAGAGAGACACAAAAAGAATTCAGGCGGTTAGTCCTTGGCAAATTCTTTTTGGCAAAGGGAGAAGGGAATGAAAAAGATGTATAGCACAAGTTTTCAAGGTTTGGAAAACCAGAAAACTTTGGAAAGCTTTTGGCAAAAGGAAGAAGAAGAAGTTCAAAGAGACTCAGAAATCAATTGGCAAAATTTTGTTGTCTAAAGAATGAATTGGAAAGATACTTGAAATGAAAATCAAAGCCTTGCTTTTATAGACTCTTCATATCTGGTCAAGAGAACCATTAGAAGAGTTATGACCTTTAGAAAAACTTAAAAACCCATTTAAAAAAAAGTTAAACACTATTTGAAGAGTTACATCTTTTGATTTGTTCAGAAACTATCACTGGTAATCGATTACCAAATCAGTGTAATCGATTACACAAAGCTTTTTTGTGAAAGGATGTGACTCTTCACATTTGAATTTGAATTTCAACGTTCAAACACACTAGTAATCGATTACAAAATCATTGTAATCCATTACAACATTTTGAAATCAATTGGAACGTTGTAAATTCAGTTGAAAGCTTTTTGAAAACCATTTTGCTATTGGTAATCGATTACAACAATCTGGTAATCGATTACCAGAGAGTAAAAACTCTTTGGTAAAAGGTTTTGAGAAAAATTCATGTGCTACTCAGTTTTTGAAAAAACTTTTTAATACTTATCTTGATTCTTGAATCTTGATCTTGATTCTTGGAACTTGAATCTTGAAACTTGATTTTTGATTCTTGAAATCAAATTTCCTCTTGAACCTTGAAGTGTTCTTGATTCAATCTTGAACTCATTCTTTGATTCTTGAGATCATCATCTTTGTTATCATGAAGTGTTCTTGACTTTTGAGCTTTTTGTCATCACCTTTGTTGATGGAAGCTCCATTGGAGCTTGTAGGCCTAGGATCTTCTTCATCAATGGATTCCTTTGCTTCTTGGAAGATGAATGGCAGCGGAATGGAGAAGGAAGAGAGAGAGGAGACGCCACTTCAAGGAGAAGATGAGTCTAGAAGAAGCTCACCACCATAGGAGGCCATGGATAAGAGCTTGGAGGAAGAAGGAGATAAATGAAGGGAGAGGGAGAGAAGAGCACGAAATTTTGTGCTCAAAAAGAGCTCTGAAATCTGAAGTTAATATTCAAATGATCAAAGTTGAAAAAAATGCACACACATGACCTCTATTTATAGCCTAAGTGTCACACAAAATTGGAGGGAAATTCAAATTTCACTTGAATTGAAATTGAATTTGTGGAGCCAAACTTTGGAGCCAAAATTTCACTAATTATGATTAGTGAATTTTAGTTATGGTTCAGCCCACTAATCCAAGATCAATTCCAAGATTCTCCACTAAGTGTGCTTAGGTGTCATGAGGCATGAAAAGCATGAAGGACATGCACAAAGTGTGACTATATGATGTGACAATGGGGTGTAGTAAGCAAATGCTCACCTCCCCCTATAAAATTTAATTGGATTGGGCTTCTACCAATTCAATTAAATTTATTTCCAACCACACACATCAAATATCCACTTAGTGCATTTGAAATTACAAAACTACCCCTAATACAAAAACTAGTCTAGGTGCCCAAAAATACAAGGGCTGAAAAATCCTATATTTCTAGGGTACCCTACCTACAATATGGAGCCCTAAATACAAGGACCAAATATAATGACATCCTAGTCTAATATGTACAAAGATAAATGGACCCAACCTTGGCCCATGGGCTCAGAAATCTACCCTAAGGTTCATGAGAACCCTAGGGCCTTCTTCAGCAGCTCTAGCCCAATCTTCTTGGAGCCTCTTGCTCATGGTTCTAGTGATTGGTCCCTTCCTAGGGAGGATTGCATCATCCCCTTCCCCTTGAAGAGGATTTGACCTCAAATCTGTTAGTTCCTCAATATCAGCTCCACCTACAAAAGGAGTTAAATCAGAAATGTTAAAAGTGGTGCTGAATCCATACTCTTCTGGGAGGTCCAACCTATAGGCATTGTTATTGATCCTCTCTAAAACCTGAAAAGGTCCATCCCCTCTAGGGCTAAGCTTGGATTTCCTTTTAGTAGGGAATCTATCCTTCCTAAGATGGAGCCAAACCCAGTCACCCTCATTAAGAACTAGCTCTTTTCTTCCTTTATTGCCTTTAGTTGAATACACCTTTGTTTGGTTCTCTATTTTGTTCTTAACCCTCTCATGCAACTTCTTTACAAATTCTGACCTAGATTCCCCTTCTTTATGCATAAAAGAAGTGTCCAGTGGGAGGGGAATGAGGTCTAACGGTGTTAGGGGATTGAACCCGTAGACAACCTCAAAAGGGGACTGCTTGGTGGTTCTATGAACCCCCCTGTTGTAGGCAAATTCTACATGAGGAAGATACTCATCCCAAGACTTATGGTTGCCTTTCAGAAGAGCCCTTAAAAGGGTGGATAAATACCTATTCACTACCTCTGTTTTCCCATCAGTTTGTGGATGACAAGTGGTAGAGAAAAGAAGTTTAGTTCCTAGCTTAGCCCATAAGGTTTTCCAGAAGTGGCTAAGGAACTTAGCATCTCTATCTGACACAATGGTCCTAGGCAAACCATGGAGTCTCACAACTTCCTTGAAAAAGAGTTTTGAGATGTGGGAAGCATCATCCACCTTGTGGCATGGTATAAAGTGTGCCATCTTGCTAAACCTATCCACCACCACAAAGATAGAGTCTACACCTCTTTGGGTTCTAGGAAGCCCAAGGACAAAGTCCATACTAATGTCTACCCAAGGTGCAGATGGGATGGGTAAGGGTGTGTATAGCCCATGAGGCATCACCCTAGACTTGGCTTGTAAACAAGCCACACACCTAGTGTAATGCTTATGGACATCTTTCTTCATATGGGGCCAATAAAACTTTTCTTTGAGTAAGACAAGGGTCTTGTCTATCCCAAAGTGGCCCATGAGCCCACCCTCATGGCTCTCTTTCACAAGTAATTTCCTAATGGATCCTTGGGGTATGCAAAGCTTTCCCTCTTTGAACAAATACCCCTCAGCCAAATAGAATCCATCTTGGGCCTTTTTCCCACAACTCTCATAAATGGGAGAGAAATGTTCATCTAAAGCATACAAGTCCCTAATATTATCAAATCCTAAAATTTGAGCTCCTAGGGAGCAAAACAATGTGTGTCTCCTAGAGAGGGCATCAGCTACCACATTTGTTTTTCCCTCTTTGTATTTGATAACATATGGAAATTGCTCTAGGTACTCTACCCATTTTGCATGCCTCTTGTTTAACTTGCTTTGCCCTCTAATGTACTTAAGTGATTGATGATCACTATGAATGACAAAATCCTTGGAAACAAGGTAATGTTCCCAAGTTTGGAGGGCTCTTATTAAGGCATAAAGCTCTTTATCATAGGTGGGGTAGTTGAGGGTGGCACTATGAAGTTTTTCACTAAAATAAGCAATAGGGTGCCCACCTTGTAACAATACAGCTCCAACTCCCACTCCAGAGGCATCACATTCTAGCTCAAAAGTTTTAGAAAAGTCAGGAAGAGCTAGAACAGGTGCCTTAGTAAGCTTTTCTTTGAGCAAAGCAAAGGCTTGCTCTTGTTTTTCACCCTAGGTAAATGCCACATTCTTCTTCACCAGCTCATTGAGAGGTGATGCAATTGTAGAGAAATTAGGAACGAACCTTCTATAGAAGCTTGCTAACCCATGGAAGCTCCTAATATCTCCCACACTTTTTGGGGTGGGCCATTCTTGGATGGCCTTGATTTTCTCAGGGTCCACTTGGACCCCATTTCTACCAACTACAAAACCTAAGAAAACTATATTATCTACACAAAAGGTACACTTCTCTATATTTGCATAGAGGGTGTTTTTCCTAAGGACTGAAAGAACTTGTCTGAGATGTCCTAAGTGATCATCTAGGCTCCTACTATACACTAAAATATCATCAAAATAAACAACTACAAATCTACCAATGAAATCCCTTAAGACATGATGCATAAGCCTCATAAATGTGCTTGGTGCATTAGTGAGCCCAAAAGGCATCACTAGCCATTCATACAAACCAAACTTGGTCTTGAAAGCAGTTTTCCACTCATCACCCTTTTTCATCCTGATTTGGTGATAACCACTTTTAAGATCAATTTTTGAAAAGATATTGGCACCATGCAACTCATCAAGCAGATCATCAAGTCTAGGAATGGGGTGCCTATACTTTACAGTGATGTTGTTGATGGCCCTGCAATCTGTACACATTCTCCACGTACCATTCTTTTTGGGCACCAACAACACTGGCACAGCACATGGGCTTAGGCTCTCTTGGACCCAGCCCTTCTCCAACAATTCTTTAACCTGAGACTCTATCTCCTTAGTCTCCTGAGGGTTAGTCCTATAGGCTGGCCTATTAGGAAGGCTTGCTCCTGGGACTAAATCTATTTGGTGTTCTATTC
The DNA here is from genome assembly GCF_004193775.1 of Glycine soja. Lineage (NCBI taxonomy): Eukaryota > Viridiplantae > Streptophyta > Magnoliopsida > Fabales > Fabaceae > Glycine > Glycine soja. Next base: position 25,984,688 of record NC_041006.1, read on the forward strand.
CCCTTAAAGGAGGTAGCCCAGGGGGTATCTCTTTAGGAAATATATCACCAAATTCATGTAAGAGTTCTTGGACCTTTGGGGGTAAGGTCTCAAATGTAGGAATTGTGGCAGTGCTAAGGGATGTTTCCCTTGATAGGAGAAGGTAGAAAGATTGTTTAAGAAGGAGTGCTCTTTTAATATCACCTTTTGTTGCAAAATGATTTTCCTTCTTAACAATCTTCTTGGAGGAATCCTTTCCCTCTTTTTCCTTCCCCCTGGCCTTTGAAGACAAGACCTTACTATCCTTCTTTTTCTTTTGTTTTTCTAATTTTTCTTCCTCATCCCTCTTATCTTTCATAGTTAGTTGATCTTTGGCCACCTGTGAAGGTGTTTGAGGATGCAACACAAATTTAGTGCCAAGATGGGTGAGGGTAATCTCATTAGTTAGGCCATTATAAATGATCTTCCTATCAAATTGCCACGGCCTTCCTAAAAGAATATGTCCTGCCTCCATGGGAACTATATCACAATTAACTTCATCCTTATATGTCCCAATGGAGAAAGGTACCTTCACTTGTTGGTTAACTATCATTTCCCCTTGCTCATTGAGCCATTGAAGTTTGTAAGGTTTTGGGTGGGGAATGATAGTGAGGTTCAACTTGGAAACTAATCTTGTGCTACAACAATTGCAACAAGATCCACTATCCACAATGAGAGAACAAGTTTTATCTAAAATTTTGCATCTTGTATGAAAGATGTTCTCTCTTTGGGATTGAGATAGATCACAAGATTGACCTCCAAGGAGCCTTCTAACCATTAAGAGGTCACCTTCTTCATGGGGGTAGACTTCCTCACTAGACTCTTCACGCCTTACTTCATCTTCACTTCCACTAGAGGAAGGGCAAGAAGTAGTCTCCTCTTGACTACTATAAATGTCTTGACCCCTCATGATCATGGTTTTCTTTGTGGGGCATTGAGAGGCAATGTGACCTCTCCCAAGACATTTGAAGCATTTAATGTTGCTAGTCCTTTCTTGGGAACTAGTCTTAGGGGTGTATTTCTCTATGGTCTTACCCTTATCTTCCTTGGGTTTTGAAGGTGCAGCCCCTAAAATTCCATGGGCTTGGTCCTTCCTTGGATAAGAGTGAGAGCCATAAGATTTTGAAGAAGGCTTTCTTTTAAGTTGTTGCTCCACTCTTATACAAAGTTGGACTAGCTCATCTAGGTCCCTATATGGAAGGAGTTCAACCTTGTCCCTCACTTCCATATTAAGCCCACTAAGGAACCTAGCTATGCTTGTTCTTTCCTCCTCCCTAAGTCCAGCTCTTAAAAGGAGTAGTTCCATTTGTTGTCTATATTCTTCAACACTCATACTCCCTTGTCTAAGCCTTTGGAGCTTGTCCATAAGCTCCCTTTCATAGTAGGAGGGAATGTGCCTCTTCCTAAGGGCACTCTTAAGATCATTCCAATACTCTACTGGAGGATCCCCATGAATCCTTCGTTCTTTAACAAGGGAAGTCCACCAATAGAGGGCATACCCTTGAAAGCTAAGGGTAGCCAATGGAACTTTTCTCTCTTTGCTAATATGATGGCAAGCAAAAAGTTGTTCAACCTTCATTTCCCAATCTAAGTAGGCCTCAACATTATCTTTTCCGTGGAAATATGGGAGGCTAATGTTAACCTCTTGAGGCCTTCTATCCTTTTCTCTTCTTTGGGAGTGATGTTTAGTATGTGAACTATGACGCCCTCTATAATAGTCGCTAAGTTCTTCACTTAAACTCTTGCAAGAGTCATGACTACTATAGGAGGCATGTTTTTCTCTTTTCATTTCTTTCATTATTTTTCTTCTTTCTTCCTCTCTTATTTTCTCTCTTTCATCTTGACTTATTTCTTCCACTCTTTTTTTACCTTTTTCTTTTCTCTCTTGTTTTTCTTTCCACAACTTAAGGGATCTCAACTCATCTAATATCTTATACAAGGGGTCCTTAGGAGTAGAACCCTCACCATTAACACTAGATGAAGAATGAAGACTCATGTTGGTTCCTAAGTTATGGTTCTTTCTTGTTGGGGGTTTGAAAAAAAGGTAAAAGAAACTATGGTTGAAACTAGCCAAAATAAACACTAAAAGAGGTGTGAAAGATAAGGTAAAAACTAATTGGTAAAAGGCAAGCTATCTAGGCGGTTTGACAATGGAGGGAAAAGGAAATAAGCTATGAAAGTAAGCAAGAAATTAAAGTGCAAGAAATGCAAACTAGGCGGATCCTAAGAGTGTTTGGATGACCTCATTTAAGGTTCCCAACAAAACACTCACTATCCTAAGGGAAAATTGCCTAAAATTATTACACACAAATGGAAGTAGGGTGACCTAGCGGAGGCTCCCAACTTACTTCCAATGAAAGGCCTTTTTGTTACAAAATTTGAAAGCAAAGCAAATTGCCAATTACAAAATTACAAAGAAAAAAGTCCTCAATTGTGGTGGCTATTCTCTCTTTAGTGTTTCACTCAATTTGGAGTGCTTCTTAGTCCAATAGCTCTTAAGGTGGTTGGCCCCTTGCTTCTTGACTCAAATTCTTCAAGATATGGCACCAATCCTCCTTTCCAATTCCCTATATGGCAACTCACAAGCAAGGAAATAAAGAGACAAGCAATAACCAAAGACAAAAAAAATGAAATGAAAGCTAAACCAATAGAGTTTTAACAAGACAAATTTCCAAGGATTATTCAACAATTAAAGCAATGGAAAGCACAAAAAAGCAAGCTAGGACTCAAAGAGAAACCTAGAATGGCTCTAGAGTAGAGTAGAAAAACTAAAAAAAAAAAAAAGACTCAAGAAACCTCTAGTTTTGGCACTTATTTTCACAATAATTTTCAATTGAAATTTCAGAACTAGGATTGGTATAAAATAGGCACCAATTATAGAACAAATTTTGAGCCAAAACAACAAGCACACTTTCCTTTCACTTTTTTTTTTCTGGACACTGATTTTTCTGCCAACTTGTGCGATTTTTCGTATTTTTTCCTTTAATCCAAATCGCTTGGTTCTTTTTTTATATTTTTTGTACAGATGTCTAGAAAATTCATTAAAAATTTCAGCTCAAAATTCGTAGTGACCAATTCCCATTAATTTATACACTTTTGTATGTTCAAGCTGCCTGCACCAGCGATTTCAGCCTAGAAATCAAGAGTAGTGTTTATGTTGCTTAAGGCTTGGATAGTTACAATTTGTGTTTGCTTATGCTCAATTATCTTGAATGACACAATTAAAGAGAGCTTAAGAGTTATTTTGATTCACAAATCCAGCCACAACTCAGCACCACAACTCAACTTCATCATAGGCATCATGTAGGAAACTTAGAAAGCAAAAAAAAAAAAAAGTTCAAGAACAAGACTACTTCTAGGAATTGATTTAGAACATGTTATGAACTAAATAACATGCATGAATTAGACTCAAAATTCAAAAGATAGGCTAAGAATGACAAGAATACATGAAAAAATGTATCTAGAATTCAATCAACAAAATAAAATTCAACACAAACTTAGAACATAATGTGACAATTACTATGACTAAACATGACTCTAAGACAACATGGATTAAGTGATTTACACTTAGATTTTTGTGTTTTTTTTTCTAATCAATATTTTGGAACAAAATTTAGATCTAAAGGTTCAGCACAAGAATATTATGAATGAAAATTGATAGAACCTAAAATCAACACAAAAACATGATTCAAGAGTAGATCTACAAAATTTGAACCATGGAAATGCAAGAACAAGTGTAGATCTAAGATTTAATCGGTTTTTTTTTTCTTTGAATCTACTCTAAACAGAACCAAACCACAAGACAATGGAGGATATACATGGAGAATAAGATGAAGAACAAGGAATTAAAGAGAATTCACCAAACAAAAAGATAGAGGAAGCAAAAGAACATCACCTAGATGAAGATGCTCTTGATACCACATGATGGAAGCTCCATTGGAGCTTGTAGGCCTAGGATCTTCTTCATCAATGGATTCCTTTGCTTCTTGGAAGATGAATGGCAGCGGAATGGAGAAGGAAGAGAGAGAGGAGACGCCACTTCAAGGAGAAGATGAGTCTAGAAGAAGCTCACCACCATAGGAGGCCATGGATAAGAGCTTGGAGGAAGAAGGAGATAAATGAAGGGAGAGGGAGAGAAGAGCACGAAATTTTGTGCTCAAAAAGAGCTCTGAAATCTGAAGTTAATATTCAAATGATCAAAGTTGAAAAAAATGCACACACATGACCTCTATTTATAGCCTAAGTGTCACACAAAATTGGAGGGAAATTCAAATTTCACTTGAATTTGAAATTGAATTTGTGGAGCCAAACTTTGGAGCCAAAATTTCACTAATTATGATTAGTGAATTTTAGTTATGGTTCAGCCCACTAATCCAAGATCAATTCCAAGATTCTCCACTAAGTGTGCTTAGGTGTCATGAGGCATGAAAAGCATGAAGGACATGCACAAAGTGTGACTATATGATGTGACAATGGGGTGTAGTAAGCAAATGCTCACCTCCCCCTCTAAAATTTAATTGGATTGGGCTTCTACCAATTCAATTAAATTTATTTCCAACCACACACATCAAATATCCACTTAGTGCATGTGAAATTACAAAACTACCCCTAATACAAAAACTAGTCTAGGTGCCCAAAAATACAAGGGCTGAAAAATCCTATATTTCTAGGGTACCCTACCTACAATATGGAGCCCTAAATACAAGGACCAAATATAATGACATCCTAGTCTAATATGTACAAAGATAAATGGACCCAACCTTGGCCCATGGGCTCAGAAATCTACCCTAAGGTTCATGAGAACCCTAGGGCCTTCTTCAGCAGCTCTAGCCCAATCTTCTTGGAGCCTCTTGCTCATGGTTCTAGTGATTGGTCCCTTCCTAGGGAGGATTGCATCATTTGTTATCATCAAAACTTCTTTGAATCAATCTTGATTCATCATGAAGCTTGCTTCTACAGAATTGTGTTATCCAAGACAATTGGGCATAAGCAAACACAAATTGTAACTATCCAAGCCTTAAGTAACATAATCACTACTCTTGATTTCTAGGTTGAAATTCTGGTTGCTGTCAGTTCTAGCACACTGTCTTCTTAACTCTGTTATGGCTTGAATGCTTTGAGTTTTGAGCTGAAATTTTAACTGGATAAAATATATATTTGAAAAAAAAACAATGGAAAAAGAATTAAAAAAACGAAAAAGAAATGAGTGAGAAAAGGTGATAAAGATTAATGTTAAAATACACGTCCAGAACATAAAAAAAAAAAAAGAAGAAAAAAAATAAAGAGTGTATGCTTGATTTTCTTGAAAATTGTTCATTGTTTTGAGTTGTATTACAAGCCTATTTGACTTCTTGGACTTGTTCATCTTTTAGATGTGTTACCAAATTGACATAACTATAATTTTTCTTTGAGTCTTGTTTTAATTTGTCAATCTAATTTAGTGTCATTCTAGGACTTCCTTTGTGTTCCACCTTGGCTTGTGGTGCTGTCCTTTTGCTTTATTTTTCCTTGAATCTCATTGAATTAATCTCATTGCTTGAAGGAAGATTTTTGAGTCTTGGAGGTTAACCATCCTAGGAGCACCATTGGATTTGAAGCAACCAAAGCCTCACCAAATTTTGAGTGAAACACTTGAGAAAAAAAACAAGCATTGAAGAACTTAATTGCTTTGTTAAATTTATTGTAATAGAACAATTGAATGCTGAATTTTTTCTATTGCAATTCCTTGTATTTTGAAATTCTTCAAGGGTGTATGGGGAGTCTCCAAAAGACCACCTAAACGTCTATTTGTGTGTAATAGCTTAGTGTAAATCATGTAGACTAAGTGAAGAGCCAGTTGGGACCTCCAAAGGGTCATCCAAGTCTACACATAGGAAACCGTCTAGCTTGCTTTAAATTTCCTTTACCTACCATTGCCAAACCGCCTAGATAGCTTGCTTTTTACCAATTAGTTTTTACCTTATCTTTCATACCTCTTTTAGTCTTTATTTTGGCTAGTTTCAACCATAGTTTCTTTGACCTTTTGTTTTCAAACCCCGAACAAGAAAGAACCACAACTTAGGAACCAACATTAGTCTTCATTCTTCATCTAGTGTTAATGGTGATAGTTATACTCCTAAGGACCCCTTGTATAGGATATTAGATAAGTTGAGATCCCTTAAATTGTGGAAAGAAAAACAAGAGAGAAAAGAAAAAGGGAAAAAAGAGTGGAAGAAATAAGTCAAGATGAAAGAGAGAAAATAAGAGAGGAAGAAAGAAGAAAATTAATGAAAGAATTAAGAAGAGGAAGAAATGTTTCCTATGGTAGTCATGAGTCTTGTAAAAGTTTGAGTGAAGAGTTAAGTGACTATTATGGAGGAAGGTATAGGTCTCATACTAGACCTCACTCCCAAAGAAGAAAAAATGATAGAATGTTTCAAGAGGTTAGCATTAGCCTCCCATATTTCCATGGAAAAAATAATGTTGAGGCCTACCTAGATTGGGAAATGAAGGTTGAAGAACTCTTTACTTGCCATCACATTAGTGAAGAGAGAAAAGTTCCATTGGCTACCCTTAGCTTCCAAGGGTATGCCCTTTATTGGTGGACTTCCCTTTTTAAGGAAAGAAGGATTCATGGGGATCTTCTAGTAGAGTATTGGAATATCTTAAGAGTGCCCTTAGGAAGAGGCACATTCCCTCATACTATGAAAGAGAGCTTATAGACAAGCTCCAAAGGCTTAGACAAGGGAGTATGACTGTCGAAGAATATAGACAACAAATGGAACTACTCCTTTTAAGAGCTGGACTTACGGAGGAGGAAAGAACAAGCATAGTTAGGTTCCTTAGTGGGCTTAATATGGAAGTGAGGGACAAGGTTGGACTCCTTCCATATAGGGACCTAGATGAGGTAGTCTAACTTTGTATAAGAGTGGAGCAAAAACTTAAAATAAAACCTTCTTTAAAATCTTATGGCTTTCACTCTTATCCAAGGAAGGACCAAGTTCAAGGAATTTTGGGGGTTGTACCTTCAAAACCCAAGAAAGATAAGGGTAAGACCATAGAGAAACTCACCCCTAAGATTAGTTCCCCAGCAAGGACTAGTAACATTAAATGCTTCAAATATCTTGGGAGAGGTCACATTGCCTCTCAATGCCCCACAAAGAAAACCATGATTATGAAGGTAAAGATATTTATAGTAGTCAAGAAGAGACTACTTCTTCCCCTTCCCCTAGTGGAAGTGAAGATGAAGCAAGGGGTGAAGAGTCTAGTGAGGAAGTCTGCCCCCATGAAGAAGGTGACCTCTTAATGGTTAGAAGGCTCCTTGGAGGCCAATCTTGTGATCTATCCCAATCCTAAAGAGAGAACATCTTTCATACAAAATAAAAATTTTTAGATAAAACTTGTTCTCTCATTGTGGATAGTGGATCTTGTTGCAATTGTTGTAGCACAAGATTAGATTCCAAGTTGAACCTCACTATCATTCCCCACCCAAAACCTTATAAACTTCAATGGCTCAATTAGCAAGGGGAAACGATAGTTAACAAACAAGTGAAGGTACCTTTCTCCATTGGGACATATAAGGATGAAGTTATTTGTAATATAGTTCCCATGGAGGCAGGGCATATTCTCTTAGGAAGGCCATGAAAATTTGATAGGAAGATCATTTACAATGGCTTAACTAATGAGATTACCCTTACCCATCTTGACACTAAATTTGTGTTGCATCCTCAAACACCTTCACAGGTAGCTAAGGATCAACTTACAATGAAGGAGAAGAGGGATGAGGAAAATTTCAAAAAACAAAAGAAAAAAAAAGGATAGTAAGAACTTAGCTCCAAAGGTCAAGGAGAAGGAAAAAGAGGGAGGGTGTTCCTCTAAGGAAGTTGTAAAGAATGAGACTTCCCTTAGCACCGCTACAATTCCCACACTTGAGACCATTCCCCCAAAGGCCCAAGATGGATTCTACATTGCTAACGCGTATTTGTTCAAGGAGGGAAGGCTTTGTATACCCCAAGGATTCATTAGAAAGTTGTTGGTCAAAGAGAGCTATGAGGGTGGGCTAATAGGGCATTTTGGAATTGATAAGACTCTTGTCTTCCTCAAGGAAAAATTCTTTTGGCTCCATATGAAAAAAAGACATCCATAGGTATTTCACTAGGTGTGTGGCTTGTTTATAAGCCAAGTCTAGGGTGATGCCTCATGGGCTATACACACCCTCACCCATTCCATCTGCACCCTGGGTAGATATTAGCATGGACTTTGTCCATGGACTTCCTAGGACCCAGAGGGGTATAGACTCTATCTTTGTGGTGGTGGATAGGTTTAGCAAGATGACACATTTCATACCATGCCATAAGGTAGATGATGTTAGTCACATCTCGAGACTCTTCTTTAGAGAATTTGTGAGGCTTCATGGTTTGCCTAAGACTATTATGTTTGATAGAGATGCTAAGTTCCTTAGCCATTTTTGGAAACCTTTATGGGCTAAGCTAGGAATTAAGCTCCTTTTCTCCACCACTTGTCACCCACAAACTAGTGGGCAGACAAAGGTAGTGAATAGATCTCTATCCACATTGTTAAGGGCTCTCCTAAAAGGCAATCACAAGTCTTGGGATGAGTACCTTCCTCATGTCGAGTTTGCTTATAACAGGGGGGTTCATAGAACTAGTAGGCAGTCACCTTTTGAGGTTGTCTATGGGTTCAATCCTCTTACACCTTTGAACATAATTCCCCTTCCTCTTGACACTTCTTTTATACATAAAGAAGGGGTATCTAGGTCAAAGTTTGTGAAGAAATTACATGAGAGGGTTAGGAACTAAATACAAAACCAAATAAAGGTGTATGCAGCTAAAGGCAATAGAGGAAAGAAGGAGTTGGTGTTTAATAAAGGAGATTGGGTTTGGCTCCATCTTAGGAAGGATAGATTTCCTACTAAGAGAAAGTCCAAACTTATCCCCATAGGTGATGGCCCTTTTCAGGTCTTGGAGAGGATCAACAAAAATTCTTAAACACTCTTTGAGCCTCTCTAATCCTTTCTTTCATAGCCCTCTTACCCCTGACCAAATTACAAGCCCAATCAATCCCATGTGGATCAAGGAATGACTAATTTTGCTTTCAAGTTGGGATTCTGGAATGAAACCCGCACACGGTTGTGATTGTTGAATATATATATATATATATATATATATATATATATATATATATATATATATATAAGAGAGAGAATCCTCGAGGTTTTGCACTTGCACATTGTCACAACCTACCCTTTTACGGGCGAGCGAGGCGAGACTTACGGGTGCGTCTTCCAAATGAGGAAAATGCGCGGAGTCGCCACCAACGTTTATTTGTGGAAAACATTGGAAAAACCAAAGGAAACCGGTCATGAAGAATATTCTAGATTCGGGAGTCGTATTTACGTTTGAGGAAGGTATTAGCACCTCTCACGTTTGTCCCAAAGGACAATAACCTTAGATTAGGATTGTGTGAAATTATGTATTTAAACCTTTTATTTCTTTTTTATTTTTGAGGTCGACAAAAGCGGGGCTCTTGCTCCTACGTATCCTCCATCAAAGAGGAAATCAGACCTACATAGTTCTTTCTTAAGGGTGAATCAAGCAATTCTTTTTACTTGGAAGGTGGTCCTTTTAAGGCGTTGGACATTAAAATGATCCATTTTACTTGGTGAGAAAAACTGAGGTATCGAACCTTAAAATCCTTTTTAGTGATTTTTGCGGACGAGCTTGACTTTGCGAGTTGATTTTAGCCTTAGTTTCACTTTAGTTATTAGTCAATTCAATTAAGAAAGAGAAATCCCAAAGAGAAACATCCGATTGATTTTTTTTTGCTTTATTTTACTAAAGATATTTTTGATTATTATATTATTATTTTACCTCTTTTTGGTTTCCAACGTGGTTACGGCATGACCGAACGGTCGGATTTCATTTTAACAGAAATTAACGGATATTACAAATCAAATAATCGGTGGAAATTTATTTTATTTTTTGATTAGGCGAGAAAATGACTTAAGTAAATGACTGAAGCACGTCAAAAGGGGGTACAGAAAGTAAATGAAACAAGAATAAAAGTGCGCGAAACAAATGGGGACCACCAAGGGTACATAGAATGAATTGAAAAGTTCGATTTCGGGAACTTACCGGTTGAAGACCGAAGAACGATGAAGAACGGTTTCGCGAAATCACCCACGGAAACATTACGGAAGCGCCTCGGCTTGGATTTTCTTCACGAAAACAATTTTCCTCACTAATTCTAAGGGATTACGAAATGCCAAGAAGGATGAACCCTTTTCTTCTTCACTCCTCCCTCTATTTATAGGAAAATAGGGGAGGAGCTTGCCGCCCAGCTCACCCAGGCGAGCCAGGTTGCTTCCTCCAGAAGCAACCGCCTTCTGGAGGAAGAATTTGGAAGGCCCAAGTGGGCCTGGTTGCTATTTGCACTACTTTTTTACTAAATACACCCCCTTTGCTTTTTTTGGTGATTCTTTTTTCGTAACGTTACGAAACCCTATGAATTTTGTAACGATACTTGTTTTCTTTCCGTAAGGTTACGGAACCTTACGGGTCATGTAATTACTCCTTTTTTAGCTTTCAGAACGTTACAGAAACTCATGGATTACGTAACAATACTTCCTTTTGATTTTCGGCATGTTACGGAATTTTACGGATTGTGTAACAATGCTTCCTTTTGACTTCTAGCATGTCTCGGAACTTCACGTATTGTACAACAAAGGGTGCCAAGTACCTCAAAGCGGTCAACCAAAGGTTGCATGCCATCAAACAATAGTCCCTGGACGAAATTAGGGTATGACAGTTGCCCCTCTTTACTTACCTTTTATTAGAGATAAGAGGAAAGCAAAGATAAAATATTGATTTCGTCCGTCTTCTCCTTCTTCTTTCTCTGCACAACACAAAACAAACACAAACAACAAAAAACACCAATAACATAATATACACATATACACATGTTTGGCGAAGGAACCGATTGGGAAAATAACAAAAAACCATATTTCCCAGTCACTAGAGGCTCCGTGTTTGATAATGGAGGACGCATGAACAGCGCTAGGCAATCAATTCATGGGGCTCCGAATAGGATGGTGGAGGATACACGAATAGTGCTAGGCAATCAATTCATGTAACTCCGGACTCGATGGTGGAGGAAGCATGAATGATAAGCAATTCATGGGGGTCCATATAAGATTTGAGGGTGGAGGATAGACGAACAGCGCTAGGCAGTCAATTCGTGGGGATCCAGACTCGATGGTGGAGGATGCATGAATGATAAGCAATTCATGGGGCTCCGGATAAAATTTGAGGGTGGAGGATAGACGAACAACGCTAGGCAATCAATTCGTGGGGCTCCAGACTCGATCGCGGAGGATGCATGAATGAAAAGCAATTCATGGGGCTCCGAATAAGATTTGAGGGTGGAGGATAGACGAACAGCGCTAGGCAATCAATTTGTGGGGCTCCAAACTCGATGGTGGAGGATGCATGAATGACAATCAATTCATGGGGCTCCGAATAAGATTTGAGGTGGAGGATAGACGAACAGGGCTAGGCAATCAATTCGTGGGGCTCCAGACTCGATGGTGGAGGATGCATGAATGACAATCAATTCATGGGGCTCTAGATAAGATTTGAGGGTGGAGGATAGACGAACAGCGCTAGGCAATCAATTCGTGGGGCTCCAGACTCGATGGTGGAGGATGCATGAATGTCAATCAATTCATGGGGCTCCAGACTCGATGGTGGAGGATGCATGAATGACAATCAATTCATGGGGCTCCAGACTCGATGGTGGAGGATGCATGAAGGATAAGCAATTCATGGGGCTTCGGATAAAATTTGAGGGTAGAGGATAGACAAACAGTGCTAGGCAATCAATTCGTGGGGTTCTAGACTCGATGGTGGAGGATGCATGAATGATGAGCAATTCATGGGGCTCCTGATAAGATTTGAGGGTGGAGGATAGACGAACAGTGCTAGGCAATCAATTCGTGGGGCTCGAGACTCGATGGTTGAGGATGCATGAATGATAAGCAATTCATGGGGCTCCGGATAAAATTTGAGGGTGGAGGATAGACGAACAGCGCTAGGCAATCAATTGGTGGGGCTCCAGACTCGATGGTGGAGGATGCATGAATGATAAGCAATTCATGGGGCTCCGGATAAGATTTGAGGGTGGAGGATAGACGAAAAGCACTAGGCAATCAATTCGTGGGGCTCCAGACTCGATGGTGGAGGATGCATGAATGATAAGCAATTCATGGGGCTCCGGATAAAATTTGAGGGTGGAATCGAATGGTCCACCGGGTTCTTTCACCTAAAAGGCGAACATGTTTTAGTAAGGCAAAATAAATCATTCACGAGAGCACCACATTTTAGAGAAACAATATACTCATGCCAAAAGTAATTTTCCTTGTAACCGAAAATGAAGGGCAGGATGTCAACATTTAGTTTTTAAATGAACATTCAGGGGAAACGTCGGGTCAGACTGAAACTAGGAATAAAATCACTCATAGTGTATAAAAACTCACACAGGTAAGTGTTTTACCCTAATTCCAAACCGTAGTTGCACCATGACTTTATTTTGCACATGATTTCCTATCGAACCAAAAGATCACACGCACGATCACGGATCAATAGGATTTTCTCGAGGGTAGTGTTTTTTGGAGAGGAAGCTGGGTGTTTCGGTCTTTTCCTCTTTGTGTATGTGGGGCGGGATATCGCCAGTCGAGAGCGACTTTGAATGGCAATCCCAAAGGAAAAACTACCTCAAAAAATGGGTTTTCCTTTGCCGGCAGTCACTTACCCTGCCGAAAAATTCATCTGGTCAGAAGATCTTCTATTCTTTTTCCTAGTTTCCTGTATTGATCGGGAATCATTCTATTTTTCCTTCGATCTTTTTCCTTTTACTTTCATCCAATCTTCGATCGGGAATCCTTCTTTTCCTTTTATTTTCTTTCTTTTCATTTCCTCCTTTCCGATCTTTGATTGGGAATTCAGATATTTAGCATTCGTTATTCGCTCTCCCTTGAGGAGATTCTACTGTCCTTTTCTTTGGGGGAAAGGATGAGGATTCTTTTCATGAGTCAAGGTTCAAAGCAGCTTAAGGTTATGTCTCAACATGGTCTTTTCATCGCGTGAACCCGATTTTGATATTTGGGGCAAAACAAATTCATGTGCCAGGGTGTCAGTTTTGGGTTAAACTTCCATATTATTTCCACGAGGCACGCGTAACATTGATGATTTGGGAACAACGTGCAAAATTAGTCACGGCTACAACTAGGTGGGTACTCAAGTATCCAGTTTATGGCATTGTGATACTAAGGCTTGGGATTTACACAAGTAGACCTAATGTTTCCAAATTATGTTCTTTCATTGGTTCAACGAATCCATCCATTCTCATCTCGGTTATTCTGGAAAATAAACTCTTAGCGTCAGTCCCTTGTTTCCAAAAGATATGTTTGCTCTCTACGAATGATTTATGCTTCCTAGGACCATAACATGCCGACCTTCGAGGTCTTTCTTTCTTTTTTCTTTTTGTTTCATTTTTTTATGTTCGCAAAAACTATACATCCATCGCCATCTATGAGAAAGCTTTTCTTTGTACACCTACATTCCTATACATGATGAACTTTTTCTGTATACACACGCATTAAAACTCTTTCTCTTTATATCAAACACGGTCTATATACAAACTCTATTCCTGTTCAAAGATTTCTTTTTTCGTTTTTTCAACATACACTCGTGGTTTATACAAAAATTTCTTTATATACCCTCGGTGCTCACACACAAGAATTTCTTTTCACACATTATTTACACGCGCACAAAATCTTTTCATACACTTTTTATATATATAAAAAACTCTTTTTTCCTTTTCTTTATATATAGACACGACATTTGTTCACAACGCCTCTTTCTTTTTTCTATTCTTGGTGTTATCATGATTTTTGTTCGTTTTATTTTTAGGACGACGTTCCTAAAGGAAAACTCTACAAGGTTCTAGAATTTCAACAAACATTATCGACAATAACGAAGTAAGCACTAACGCAACAATCCAAACAAAATGTATGCACAAAATAAAAGATAATCGAAAAAACAAAATAAACGTTAGTCCCTCAAGTTATAAAAATAAAATGATATGTAATGGATAAAAGAGGAAACATAAAAGAAAATATGAATCTGGGGGTCCTCTGGTCATGTGGCTCTGCTCCCTCCCAAGAAATCGAGTAGATCTGTCGTCTCCTCATCCATACGGGCCTTCTCCGTGGCGCCGGGAGCCTCTGTGGGCGCCTCCCCTGCCTGGGCCTCAGGCCAATCTCCGGGCCATGCAACCTTAGCCCTAAACTGATCTGGAGTAGGGCACGCAAAAGGAGCGAAACCCTGTCTCTGCAGACTGAGGCTGAGCTGGTAGAGACACTCATGGGTCTGCACCTGCCCCCTGTGGTTGGCCGCCTGCTGGCGAACCAAGTGCTGTAAATACTGCTCCATGCCAAATGACCCAGCTGGATCAGCCTGATGAGGTGGTGGCAGTGCGTTTGGGGCCTACGGTGCGTCACCATGTGCCTGTCTAGGCGTGCAATACTTCTCAATGAAGGCCCAGGTGATCGACGGTCGAATCACCTTACTAGGTGTGACGGGAACCCCGAACGACTGGCAGAGACTCGTGATCAATGCTGGAAAACCCAGGGCCCTGTTAGACTTATCTGGGTCTAAAGGGTGTCTGGTAGGTGGCATACCTGCAAATAAATAAATGGTGTCAGGGATCAACTCAGCCACATGGACGCTCATCCGTGTCAGGATGGCATACACCAGCTGACACTTCGGCAGAGGGAGGTCGAAGTTATGATCGTTGGGCAAGACTTTGCTGAGCAGCAACGTCATCCACATCTGAGTCAAGGTGGTCATGCTGGTGCGCATGATCCGCACCCGTCTCCCGGCAGCGGTCCGGGCAAAATCCTGACCCGGTATGCATAACAGCTGGGCTATGGCCTCCTCGTCAAATCCATCGGCCCGGTTCCTTCTCTGACTATACTCGCACTCCTGGCCCTCCTCTAACACTAGCGGGTCTCCCAGGAACTGGCTGAGGGCGTCTGCATCAAAAGGAATCCACTAGCCCCTTACCCATGACCGCATGTCCCGCACGCTCTTCTTCGTGGGCCAAGCATTGGCATAAAATTCCAGGACTATCTCTGGCTCAAACTTAGCCATGGGGGTGACCAGCGATGTCCAACCCTGGCGAGCTATGTCTTCCTGAAAGTTGGTGTACTCATCGTCCCTGAGCTGGACGCGTCTCTCTCGGTGGAACGACCATCCTTTGATGGCCTCGAAACGCTGCTAGTGCTCAGCACTCCAGAAACGATGGTTGTCAAACTCGAGGGCGGCACTGGTCCCTTCAGCCGCGGCGTCCTTCCTAGATCTCTTTGCAGAAAGCTTTCTCGGAGCCATTTCTTACGAGGACAAACATTTGGAAAGTTTAGTTTACAAGGAAATGCTACCTTAAAGAAAAAATGGTATGCTAATCTTTTCGATTTAGAACAAACTTGTGCACACATTTCCTTAAAAAGAACATTTACCAACATGCATATGCGTAAAATATCCTACTATTTATATCAACATACAAGGATATTCAAAACATTCTAGTTACCACACACATATATTTTTTGGAAAGAATACATATACGCATGCTCAAGGTATTGTGTCAAAATCACACATGTTCATATCCTAAGTATTTTGCTACCACAAACTACCTATGCACATTTGAAGTATTTTATTAACATACAAATTTTTGTTGTTTCATTCACATTTATTTATACATATACGCACATTGGAGAGCCAATCTCACGTCACGCACACACTTGCATTTGAAAAGGAGCTTTGATGCCATCTATCTACACTTGAGGGGTAACTCCACATCATATATTCATTTCGGGGAGCATTCAAACGTGCATACATTCATAAAGCGCTTGACCACCTATTCAACATATACACGTCTTATTTGAAGGGTCCTTTCTCTAGCTACCTATCCTATACATATTTTGAAAGGCATTTTTACGCTACCTATCCACATGTTTTGAAAGGCATTTTTACGCTACCTATTCTACATATACAGATTTTTGAAATGCATTATTTGCTATACATTCACACTTTGCAAGGTATTTTTATGCCATATATTCACACACTTTGCAAGGCATTTCCATGCTATATATATTCACATATATACATACCATTGAAAGGTATTTTCCATGCTACCTAGGTGCAAGGTATTCCTCATGGGGCAGCCAAATTTAAATTCTAATAAAAACCTCTCAAACATGTCCAAATATTCATGCCTTTTTACATTCAAAACCAAAACTTAGATTCCTAGGCGTAAGTCATGCTTCCTTGTATTGAAATTAAAAGCATGGGTTCCTAGGCTTAGAATCACATTTGGGCACTCATTTTAAATCCTTCTTGTTGTTCCTATACATATAAAACAGTCCCACAATCCCAAGCTTACAAAACCATGCCCATATGTCATTGAGGCATTTCACCGAGCACTTGGTGGGCGCATGTTTAGGCATGAATAGCAAAAGAATGGGTGCAATGTGGCATGCCCCAGTACTCCAAAATGCAACATAGGCCTAGGGCCATCCCATACAACCCCCTAACTCACACCAATCAAGCATGAAACAAAGCCAAAATTCCCCCATAGACTTGGGCATATTCACACAATTTAGAGCACCAAAAGAAGACCAAGATACATCAATGGAAAACTAGAAAGCTCAAGAATGAGATACTTACTTGATGGAGTGAGTAGCAACACTAAGAATGGAAGCAAAAGCGCAAAAATAGTGGCCTAGGGGTGAAAATCCTCAATTCCCGTGGTGTTGGCATTTTTTGGGTGAGGGGGGAAGTTTTTGAGTGCAAAAATCTTCCCCCTCCCCCTTTTTAAACATTTTCGTGCAGGGGTTGCTCGCCCAGGCGAGCTCAGCTCGCCCAGGCGAGCTAACTTGCCATTTTTTTTTAGGGAAGACATAAGCATGACCCTTTACGGGTCAGCATTCGCTTACTCGAACCCACTCAAGGTAGATTAGTCATCCATTATTTATTTTACGAACAATAGTAATAATTACTACGAATTTAAAGAATACTAGGCTGCCTTGCAGTGGCGTTTTCCGCTTGTCCCGGGCTAGGCAAAGGATGACGACCTATTGGTCGTGACCCTAGCCTCTCCTTGCGTCCGTCTATAAGTAACTGAAAGTAAGAAACAACACGGCGTGGTAAATCATGACCGCGTCGTCGTCTTACTCTGATTAGTTTCTGCCTTTGACCTTGTCTCGACCTCTGACCGTTGTCAAAGATGACTCTACCCCTGTTATCACAAAATATGTATGCGTATGCGTATGCATGAATGTTTCCAAATGCAATAATCTTCTTAGTGAAAGCTGGTTAGGTTCAGTTTTAATTAAGCACTTGGGGCACCCCATGAACTGAGTGAAAGGGCTCAGGTTATTACAAATTGCACATGGTTTAAAACCAAAGTGAGGACTGAAGCCTCAGACCCATATTCTCTTCTTTTAAGGAATTGTGGCGAGACAATTACAGCGGACAGGAATCCCTGGAGGAAACCAAAAAGAACACACAAACACAAAAATAAAAAGAGCATGCAGCGGTTTCCTCAATTGCCCAAGATTTCAAGCGTAATATCGCTTAACAACATCGGAGTTCACGGGCAAGGGTAGCTCCTCGCCATCCATGTTGGTGAGCAGCAGAGCCCCCCCAGAAAAAGCCTTTTTCACAACGAAAGGTCCTTCGTAATTTGGGGCCCACTTCCCTCGATTATCTTTAACAGCGTGGGATATCTTTTTCATGACAAGGTCCCCCTGATTGAACTTGCACGGGCGTACCTTCTTGTCGAACGCGTTCTTTATCCTTTGTTGATACAGGCGCCCATGGCTCATGGCCATCAAACGCTTATCTTCAATAAGATTGAGTTGGTCGTAGCATGTTTGAGCCCACTTTGACTCTTCTAGGCCCGATTTCGCTAATATCTTATGGGAAGGGACCTCTACCTCAAATGGGAGTACCGCTTCCATCCTATAAACCAAAGAATATGGCATTGCCCCAGTAGAAGTTCGTACCAAGGTTCGATATCCATGCAGGGCAAAAGGCAACATCTCATGCCAATCTTTGTATGACACTGTCATCTTCTGAATAATCTTCTTAATGTTTTTATTTGCAGCCTCCACAGCCCCGTTCATCTTTGGCCGATAGGGGGTGGAGTTATGATGCTGGATCTTGAAATTCCCGCACATTTCCTGCATCATTTTGTTGTTCAGATTGGTGCCATTGTCAGTAATGATCTTCCTAGGGAGTTCGTATCGACAAATCAGTTCCTTCTTTATGAATCTGACCACCACACTCCTCGTGACATTGGTATAAGAAGCCGCTTCGACCCATTTGGTGAAATAATCTATCGCCACGAGAATGAAGCGATGACCGTTCGAAGCTTTGGGTTTGATGGCCCCAATGACATCTATCCCCCACATGGAAAAAGGCCAAGGGGCAGACATGACATTCAGAGGGTGTGGCGGAACATTGACATTGTCCGCGTACGCTTGACATTTATGGCATTTCCTCACATGGGCGCAACAATCGCTTTCCATAGTGAGCCAGTAATAACCTGCTCTAAGGATCTTCCTGGCCATAGCATGCCCATTGGCATTTGTCCCAAATGAACCCCCGTGGATTTCCTCAATCATGTAGTTCGCCTCTTTGGCATCTATGCATCGCATGAGGGTCATGTCGTGGTTTCGTTTGTACAGGATGGTACCACTCACAAAGAAACCAGTAGCCAATCTCCTTAATGTTCTTTTGCCATTGTCGGAAATCCCTGGTGGATATTCTTTGTTCTTGACATATTGTTTGATGTCGAAATACCACGGTTTCCTATCTTGCTCTTCCTCTATCGTACAACAATGTGTCGGCTTTCCCCGAGATCTGAATTCAATGTACGACATATCCCCGTGTGGGGCAAGTTGAAACATGGGTGCCAAGATGGCCAATGCATCGGCCATTTGGTTTTCTTCCCGAGGTATGTGGTGGAAAGAAATGTCATCAAAGAATTCGGCTAACTTCAAGATATGAGTTTGATAGAGTATCAACTTTGGATCCCTAGTTTCCCATTCTCCTCTTAACTGGCGTATTACCAAAGCCGAGTCTCCATACACTTTGAGTAGCTTCACGTCAAAATCAATGGCCGCTTGAATCCCAAGGGCGCACGCTTCATATTCGGCCATATTGTTGGTACAATCGAAACCTAGCCGTGTGTCGCAACCTACCCTTCGGCGGGAGGGCGACGCGTGACTCGTGGGATGCGTGTTCCACGAAAGGAATACGCGCGGAGTCGCCACCAACGTTTATTTGAGGAAAACGTCGGAAAAACTGGAAAAGACGCGATCTACGAACTTTTAAGTGAAAGGTTCGGGAGTTGTATTTACGCGCGGGGAAGGTATTAGCACCCCACACGTCCGTCACAAGAGACGGCAGCCTTTAATCGAATGTGCAAACATGACTTTGATTTTTACGTTCCCTTTTATGTCCTTATATCCTTTATACCCTTTTTATATTTTTTCTCTTTTTGTGGTCGACAAGGGTGTTTCCCTTTGCTCCTACGTATTCCTCAATTGGGATGAGAAAATCAGACCTACGTAGTTCTTTCGGAACAAAGTGTTTGGTTAAGTTGTTTTTTTCTTTTTTGTAAAATATGTTTTTATTGAACAAAAGGTCATTTAAGGTGTTGGACCATTAAACGGTCTTTTGATTTTGAAAGATGAGAAACGTTAAGGCGTTGGACCATTAACGATCTCTTGTGTTTTTTGAAAGGAGAGAAACGTTAAGGCATTGGACCATTAACGATCTCTTGGGGTGGTCGACAAAAGCGGGGCTTTTGCTCCTACGTATCCTCAATTGCGATGAGGAAATCAGACCTACGTAGTTCTTGCAAAAGCGGTAAAGTCACATGTTGATTTTATGCTTTTGAACGGTCCATGTTAACCGATAAAAGCAAAGAGGATCGTTTAAGGCGTTGGACCTTAAAACGGTTTTTAGTGATTTTTCAGAAAAAAACTTGATTTGTGAGTTGATTTTAGTCTTAGTTTCACTTTGGTTATTAATCAATTCATTCAAGGAAACTTCCAAAGAAAAACGTCCGATTGATTTTTTTTATTATTTTATTCAAAGATATTTTGATTATTTTATTATTTTTTACTTTTTTTGGTTTAACCGAGGTTATAGCGTGAACGATCGGTTAGATTTCGTTTTAACAGTGATTAAACGAGATTACAACACAAATGATCGGTTGAAATTCATTTTATCATTTATTAGACGAGAAAACGGCTTAAATAAATGGTTAAAGCACGTTAAAAACGAAAGAAAAGAAAACTGAAAGTAAACGAAATTAAAGTGAAAGTACACAAAACAAGAAATGAATTGAAAGTCTCGGATTCGAAAACTTACCCGTTGAAGAACGAAGAACGAACGAAGAACGGATGAAGAACGGTGAAGAACGACGAAGAACGATGAAGAATTTCCACAGAATCGCTTACGGAAGCGTTACAGAAGCACTTCGACTCGATTTTTCTTCACGAAAACGTGTTTTTGCCCAAAATAGCCGAAACGCATATCCAAAGGGGTCTTGAACATTTTGAAACAGCTCCCCCCTCCCCTATTTATAGAAAAAAAGGGAGGTGCTTGCCGCCCAAAGACTTAATGAAGAAGATTTCTAAGCGCACCCGAATTACTAAGTTCACCCCCCTTTTCGTATTTTACGGAAAAGTTACGGAAGCCTTACGGAACTGTTTTCGAATTTGATTTTCATCTTTTTTCTCTTCCCTTTCACCAATGTTAAGTGGAATATGCTTACCCAAGGTTTTCGGAAATTTTACGGAAGTATTACGGAAGCCGCGGAAGCCCCGAAAACCATTTTTCAAAAACGTGGAGGAGCTTGCCGCCCAGTTGCTTCCTCCTTAAGCAACCCAACTTCCAAAATGTTCTAGAAGGGCCTAGATTTGAATTGCTATTTACACCCCTATCTTGATAAGTTCACCCCCCTTACCTTTTTTGGTGATTCTTTTTTCGTAAAGTTACGGAAACTTACGAATCTCGTAACGATACTTGTTTTCTTTCCGTAATGTTACGGAACCTTGCGGATTACATAATCATCCCCTTTTTGACTTACGGAATGTTACAGAATCTCACTTAATTATGCAACGATGCTTCCATTTTATTTCCGGTGTGTCACGGAAACTTACGGATTGTGCATCAATATTTTTTTGGTTTTTCGGCATGTCCTGGAATTTCACAAATTGCCCAATGATGGATGCCAAGCACCTCACAAGGACCAAAGAAAGGTCGCATGTCATCAAGCAAAGGTCCCCGGACGAAATTAGGGTATGACAGTTGCCCCTCTTTACTTGTCTTTTATTGGAGATAAAAGGAAAGTAAAGATAAGACACTAATTTCGTTCCTCTCGATTTGACGAAAGTCGCGGGTGACCATAAAATCTCCACATGCAAATGACTTGTTGTTCCCGGATTTTCACAAATTGCCTAATGATGGGTGCCAAGCACCACACAAGGACCAAAGAAAGGTCGCATGTCATCAAGCAAAGGTACCCGGACGAAAATTAGTGTATGACACTAATTTCGCTCCTCTCGGTTGACGAGAGTCGCGGGTGACCATGACTTGTCGTTCCCGGATTTTCACAAATTGCCTAATGATGGGTGCCAAGCACCTCACAAGGACCAAAGAAAGGTCGCATGTCATCAAGCAAAGGTACCCGGACGAAAATTAGTGTATGACACTAATTTCGCTCCTCTCGGTTGACGAGAGTCGCGGGTGACCATGAAACTTCCGCATGTAAATGACTTGTTGTTCCCGGAGGAACAAAAGGTGCAGAAGACTATGTCAGCCTCTGCATGCTATCAAGCGTTCTGTCTTACAGATAGCAAAAGAATGTTTATACGGATAACCACTCGGGTATTTCCGCGTATCATCGGGCCCGCCGCCTCTGGATGATACAAGGGTGCAGAATGACCAAATTTGGTCTCTGCTTGTCATCGGGCCCGCCGCCTCTGGATGACAAAAGGGTGCGGATAACCGTAAGGTATCTCCGCGTATCATCGGGCCCGCCGCCTCTGGATGATACAAGGGTGCAGAATGACCAAATTTGGTCTCTGCTTGTTATCGGGCCCGCCGCCTCTGGATGACAAAAGGGTGCGGATAACCGTAAGGTATCTCCGCGTATCATCGGGCCCGCCGCCTCTGGATGATACAAGGGTGCAGAATGACAAAATTTGGTCTCTGCTTGTCATCGGGCCCGCCGCCTCTGGATGACAAAAGGGTGCGGATAACCGTAAGGTATCTCCGCGTATCATCGGGCCCGCCGCCTCTGGATGATACAAGGGTGCAGAATGACCAAACTTGGTCTCTGCTTGTCATCGGGCCCGCCGCCTCTGGATGACAAAAGGGTGCGGATAACCGTAAGGTACCTCCGCGTATCATCGGGCCCGCCGCCTCTGGATGATACAAGGGTGCAGAATGACCAAACTTGGTCTCTGCTTGTCATCGGGCCCGCCGCCTCTGGATGACAAAAGGGTGCGGATAACCGTAAGGTATCTCCGCGTATCATCGGGCCCGCCGCCTCTGGATGATACAAGGGTGCAGAATGACCAAATTTGGTCTCTGCTTGTCATCGGGCCCGCCGCCTCTGGATGACAAAAGGGTGCGGATAACCGTAAGGTATCTCCGCGTATCATCGGGCCCGCCGCCTCTGGATGATACAAGGGTGCAGAATGACCAAACTTGGTCTCTGCTTGTCATCGGGCCCGCCGCCTCTGGATGACAAAAGGGTGCGGATAACCGTAAGGTACCTCCGCGTATCATCGGGCCCGCCGCCTCTGGATGATACAAGGGTGCAGAATGACCAAACTTGGTCTCTGCTTGTCATCGGGCCCGCCGCCTCTGGATGACAAAAGGGGTGCGGATAACCGTAAGGTATCTCCGCGTATCATCGGGCCCGCCGCCTCTGGATGATACAAGGGTGCAGAATGACCAAATTTGGTCTCTGCTTGTCATCGGGCCCGCCGCCTCCGGATGACAAAAGGGTGCGGATAACCGTAAGGTATCTCCACGTATCATCGGGCCCGCCGCCTCTGGATGATACAAGGGTGCATGTCACATGACCTCAGGGTCAGTATGACAAAGATTATGGGGCGGCCGACAAAAGCAAGGCTCTTGCTCCTACGTATCCTCCAATGAGGAACTCAGACCTACGTAGTTCTGGATAACTTGTGAGACTTGAAAATTCTCCATCGGAAAATGCTGACATCTCCGGAAAGGGCGCAGATGACCATATTGGTCTCTACTCGTCAATCACACTTGGGGTCACTGAATGACGAGGTGCGGATAACCGTAAGGTGTCTCCGCGGGCTACCAGCTCTTGAGTCATGGCAACAAAAGGCGGTATGGTCGACAAAAGCGAGGCTCTTGCTCCTACGTATCCTCCAATGAGGAACTCAGACCTACGTAGTTCTGGATAACTTGTGAGACTTGAAAAAGTCTCGGTGTTTTCTCCACTAAAATGCAAACATGCTTTAGCAAAGAGACAAATATTCCAACTGATTTAGAGCAGCATATGCTTTTTTGAGTGAAAAACAATGCGTCTACCGGGGAAGGAGAGTTTGCTGATGAAATCTCCCATGACCATAAATGAGATTTTGGATGTTAGCATTTCGTTTCTAAATGACCATTTAGAGGAAATACTGGGTTCGACAAAAATAGAAGAAAATCACTCAAAGTGTATCAAACTCGCACAGGTAGGTGTTTCATCCTAATTCCGAACATAGATATGTCATGACTTGACTTTACAAATTATTTCCTATCAAATCAAAAATTACATGTGTGATCATGGATCAATAGGACTTCCCTCGGGAATGGGTTCTTTTGGGGAGTTTTTCGGCTTTTGTGTGTTTTTGGCTTTTGATTTTTTTTTGTTGGCTTTTTCTTTTTCTGTTTTTGTTTAGTGCGGGGCGAAAAAGTCGCTAGCGCACGGGATTTTGGTTGGTAATCAAAGGGAGAAGACCATTTTAGGTCGTGGTTTCCTTTCCTTCTTCTTGTTTATTTGGTGACAATTCTGTACTGTTCAGATATTGTCTGGTCCAAAGACCTCTCTGCACATTTCTTCTGGTTTCTTTTGACCAAGAGCTTCCTTCTTTTTTACTTTCTCCCATTCTTTGGTTGGGAATTTTCTTTCTTTTCTTTTTTTCTTTCTCCCACTCTTTGATTGGGAATTTCCTTTCTTTTCTTTTTTCTCTTTCTCCCACTCTTTGATTGGGAATTTCCTTTCCTTCCTTTTTTGCTTTCTCTTTGATTGGAAATTTCCTTTCCTTCCTTTTTTTTCTTTGCTTCCGAGGGTAAGGTTTATGGTGAGTCAGGATTTTGGCTCAAGGCTTGTAGAATGGCTAGACATGATACATGTCAGGGTTTGGTTTGGTTCAAGGATAAAAAGGGATGCCCCACATTATTTCCATGACACAAATGCAAAAATGATGATTTGGAAACTTTATGCAAAACTGGTCATGCATGCGCCTATGCGGACACTCAAGTGTCAAATTTTTATGGTCATGTGATGCTAGGGCTCAGGATTCATTTCCTCTATTTTAGTCAACCCAATGTTTCCAAAATATGTTCTTTTATCCATTTGTGCATTCATCCAAGTCCATTTCGGGCGTCCGGGAAAATTTCACAGCATTCACCCTTCAGGTGTACACACATTTTTTTTTTCCAAAAACTAGTTATGATCAATGAATTTTTTTTCAAAGAAAAGTTGGAAACCATCTCTTTTCAAAAGCATGTCGGTTTTTCAGCTAGACAACTTATTTTTCTTTTTTCTCCTTCTTTTTTTTATCATTATCATTTGTTTATTTCTTTTTCTTGTTTGTTTTTTTCCCTTTTTTTTCATGAGGTATTTTGCTACCTAAACATGTGTATATTTTTGTGAGGTATTTTTGCTATATACATGCATATCCAAGGTATCTTGCTACCTAAACATACATATATATATTTTGTGAGGTATCTTTTTGCTACATACATGCACATCTAAGGTATCTCTCTATCTAAACATACATATATATATTTTGTGAAGTATTTTTTTTGTTTACATACATGCATATCTAAGGTATCTTTCTACCTAAACATACATATATATATTTTGTGAAGTGTTTTTTTGTTTACATACATGCATATCTAAGGTATTTTCACTACCTAAACATACATATATATATTTTGTGAGGTATGACTACCTTCCGAGCTTGTGCTCGTTTTATTTAAATTCCTAGGATCATGAGCAACTAGGTGTGTCCTACTATGAAAAGTGATCAAATAACAAGCATAGATTCAAAAGGTACTAGGTTGCCTCCTAGTAGCGCTTCTTTAACGTCTTTAGCTGGACGCCTTATGACTTGTCGGTCAATGACCTAGTACTTTGCTTACCTTTGGCTTTGGACTTGGTCGCCTATGGGTCGGCCATGTTGTGTAGGCAATACTCAAACCTTTTTGTGGATGAGCAGAGGTGAACTCTAGAGGTGATGGCGGTGCGTCTGTTTCCCGCTGCCGACCATCCCAATGCTGCTGTGGTGTTTCGCCCTGCGCCTGTCTGGGGCGCAGTACTTCTTGATGAAAGCTCGATTAGTAGGGGGCCTGATGCCCTTGCTAGAGGTGACAGGTACTCCGTAGAACTGACAGAGACCCGTAATTAGAGCTTGACAACTCCAAGACCCTGTTGGACTTCTTCGGGTCCACTGGGTGTCTTGCAGGCGCGATCCCTGCAAACAATAGATGAAATCAGAAATCAGTTGAGCGATGTGCATACTTACCTATGCCACGACGACATGAACTTGCTGGGGGGAACGGGCGCCCTGTAGGGCCGACAGAGGCCCGTAACCAGAGCTGGAAACCCCAGGGCCCTGTTGGACTTCTTCAGGTCCACTGGGTGTCTTTGTGGGTGCGATCCCTGCAAACAATAGATGGTATCAGAAATCAGTTGAACCATATGCATACTTACCCATGTCGGGACGACACAGACCAACTGATACTTTTGCAGGGGGAGATTGGCATTGCGGTCGCTGGGCAGAATGTTGCTAAGTAGCAATGTCATCTATATCTGTGTAAGAGTGGTCATGTTGGTGCGCATGATCCGCACTCGTCTCTTTGCAGCGGCACGGGTGAAATCTTGCCCCGGTATGCATAGTAGCTGTGTGATAGCCTCCCTCTCTGGTTGTGCTCGCACAGTTGGCCCTCCTCCAATATCAGGGGGTGGCCCAGGAACCGTTAAAAGGAAACTACTGGTCCCTTAACCGGGAGTGCAAGTCTTGGTTAAGCATTTAAGGATAGAGGACCTTAAATCCTCTTAAGGTGTGGATGTGGAGCACACTGAAAATGAGGACACGTAGCCCTCTAAAGGTGAGGGCTTGCAGCCCTCTCAAGGCGAGGATGTGTAGTCCTTTGGAGGTGAGGGCGTGCAGCCCTCTGTTGGCGAGGATGTGTAGTCCTCTTCAAGGTGAGGGAATGCAGCCCTTTGTTGGCGAGGACGTGTAGTCCTCTCAAGGTGAGGGCGTGCAGCCCTCTGTTGGCGAGGACGTGTATTCCTCTAAAGGTGAGGGCATGTAGCCCTACGAAGGTGAGGACATGCAGTCCTCTGATGGCGAGGGCGTGTAGCCCTCTTAAGGTGAGGGTACTAGTACCCAAGGTGAGGACGTGTAGCCCACTCAAGGCGAGGACATGTAGTCCTCTGGAGGTGAGGGCGTGCAGCCCTCCGATGGTGAGGACGTGTAGTCCTCTCAAGGCGAGGACGTGTAGTCCTCTCAACGGTGAGGGTAACTAGTACCCAAGGATCCACCCTTATGAGAAAGCAAGAGATCGACTCATTGAGAGAGCCGGTCATCCCAAATTCAAAAGATTTGGACATTTAGATGTAGGGAATCTATGCAGTTAACATGATTTTGAGGGATGCAAATGCATGCAACCTTTGTTGTGAAATTTGGGTAAATGCGGACTTTATATGAAACAATGCAATGTAATGGAAAGTTGTACAATGTTCATGGCATTCTTTCCCTATTTTGTGATTTTGATTTTGATTTGATTTTTTTTTTTTTTGGAAAACACAGATTGACTGCCCTTTTGAAAAAGGTGATAATTCATGCAACCTCATCCTATCTTTTTGCAAATCTCTTCGGGAACTCCCTCAGAGTGTATGTTCTTTTTGATTTAGTCACTTGACCATTTTGGAGTGACGGCAATGGAGTCATTTGATGTTTAATCAATCCATTGAAATCCTAGGGTTTGTCCCTTTTTTTTTGTTAAAAACATCGATGGGTGAGAACTTTTGATCGGCCCCTATGTTCACTTGAGGCTCATGCACGGTGCCCCTCATTGCCCCAGTGTAAGGCTTTGAGGTACCAATCGTTTTCTTTCGTCATGACCTTGTAGGAGGGAACCTATTGGGTGAGAACTTCTAATCTGCCCCTAGGTTCACTTGAGGCTTATGCACGATGCCCCTCATTGCCCCAGTGTAAGGCTTTGAGGTACCAATCGTTGTCTTGTTTTCATAGCCTCGTAGTGAGGAAGAATGAAAGAAGCAGTTGATTCTTGCAAAAAGAATTTTCCAAGGACGAGAAATAGTTGAAGGATTTTTTGATGGATTAAGTCAAATGACTCCTATGTAGAAGCAAGATGTTTTGATGTCTTGATGATGCTAAAGGATCAAGTGCTTCTAAGTTTTATTCAAGACAAGAATCCAAGAAAGTCAAGATATATGATCAAGTTGATTTCTAGAATCTTTTGGAAGAAGTTTCCAAATTGAAAAAACAAAAGGTTTGACCAAAGAATTCTATCATTTCAAATTGAGATTTGCTCTCCGGTAATCGATTACCAGCAGCTGAAAATGTTTATAATAGTCACTAGAAATTTGAATTCAAAATTTATAATGTGTAATCGATTACACATGGATGGTAATTGATTACCAGCAATTTATTCAAATTTTAAAGCCTGTGATCTATTACACAAGTCTTGTAATCGATTACCAGAGGAGATTTTCAGAAAATAATTTCCAAGAGTCACATCTATTCAAATGGTTTATGAATGGCCATCAAAGGTGACTTGGAAACACGAATTTAAAGAGAGTTTTCATTGCCCACAAAGTTTATCCTCTCAAAAGATTAAGAGTTTTTCTGAACTGAACTGTCTTATCCTCTCAAAAAGATTCCTTGGTCAACCACTTGCATATTCAATAAGGAATTTTGATTGGTCTTCATTGTACAATCTATCCCTTTTAAGAGAGAATTCTTCTTCTCTTCTTCTTACTTCTGAAAAGGGATTAAGAGACTGAGAGTCTCTTA
The DNA here is from genome assembly GCF_004193775.1 of Glycine soja. Taxonomy (NCBI): domain Eukaryota; kingdom Viridiplantae; phylum Streptophyta; class Magnoliopsida; order Fabales; family Fabaceae; genus Glycine; species Glycine soja. Next base: position 26,013,141 of record NC_041006.1, read on the forward strand.
TTGTAGAGGATTCTTGAACACAAGGGAAGGGTTGTCCCTGTGTGGTTCAGACTTTGTAAAAGGAGTTTTACAAAGAGAGTGGAAAATCTCAAGTGGGTTTCTTGAGGACTGGACGTAGGCGCGGGAAGTGGCCGAACCAGTATAAATCAAGTTTGCATTCCTCTCTTCCTTTAAACTTCTTTTATTGCTATTTATCTTTTGCTTTAAAGAAGTTTATTTTGATTTGTCTTTTGAGTAATTCATGTTAAGGGTGCATTGTTAATCCAAAAAGAAAGAGTGATAGTTCAATTGGGGAATAGTCTTTGCATCTTAATTCAACCCCCCTTTTTCTTAAGGTAACTAAGGCCATTTGTCCAACATCCTATTCTTGACAACTCGCTTCTCTAAGAAGACAAACTTTCTGGAATGATAAAATGAAGTCACATGAACGTCTATATTTTTACTTGAAAACACAGTCAATCAAATGCCTTTTTATTTTTTTTTATTTTGAAACTTATTTTTTATTTTGAAACTTATTTGTTTTGAACTTTACTCATTGTTTTACGGCAACCCCACCAACGTGCAAGACGAGTAATCTCTGATTGAACGGTCTTGGAAGTCCAAACTCAGGAGCACAGGTCGCTTGAGCAAACTGACCAATGGCTTGCACTTGAAAATCCTGATGAGTCATTAGAAACATCTAACAACAGTTTTCAAAATTGCCCCATGTGTGGCATCTCTTGTCAATGTCAGGATTTACACGCGATTCTCCTCAAATTTCAGCCAGCCCGTATCAATTAGACTTCACACTTTATGCTTCGGGGTCATACAATGCTCAATGGAATGCCCCAGGGCTCCTCCACGATAAGCACACGTTGCGTTCGAGTCGTATCCTCAGAAAAATGGAGGTTGAGGAACCTTGGTTGGGGTTATGGCTACCATTGAATTATTGAGTGGATATGGGATCAAGTTTAGCATATGACAACGGAATTTGGGGTGAACCCTACAGGCTTTTTGCTGCAAAATTCCTTTTTGTTGGTGTTTTTTTGGTTTGTGCTAAAGGTGGTCTTCGTCATTGGAAGTGCGGTAGACAGGCTTTGTGGTTGATTTAGGGATGGCCTTTGTGGATAACTGGGTGGTGGGTAAGGAGGAGGTTTGTTATTGACTGAGTAATGACATTGTTGGGTTTGGTGGGAAACTTGGCCGTATAGGAATGGCAGTCACAGCATGGGTTTCTCCCTCTTTCTCACCCTCTTCATTTGCCCCAGTTTTCTCAGTCGTCCTAGTAGGATGATCAAATTTGCCTCTTTTCGGACCCACATCGATCCTTTCACTGGCGAAGACCAAATCCGCAAAGCTTTGAGGGTGCGTAGCCCACCATCTTTTCATAGTAGAGTATCGATAATGTGTCTACCATCACGATCATCGTCTCCCTTTCCATCATTGGGGGTACCACCTGGGCCGCCAGATCCCTCCACCTTTTGGGCGTGTTCTTTGAAAGATCCGTCCCCCTTTTTGCAAATGTTCTGTAGTTGCATCCTATCCGGAACCATATCAAAATTGTACTGATACTGCCTAACAAAGGCAACCATTAGGTCCTTCCAAGAATGGACTCGGGAAGATTCCAAGTTAGTGTACCAGGTAACAGCTACCCCAGTAAGACTTTCTTGGAAGGAATGTATTAGCAATTCCTCATCTTTTGCGTATTCCCCCATCTTCTGACAATACATCTTTAGATGGTTCTTGGGACAAGTAGTCCCCTTGTACTTGTCAAGGTCCAGCACCTTGAACTTGGGAGGGGTGATGATATTGGGTTCTAGGAACAACTCTTTTAGGTTAGCAAAGGCATAATCTTCACCTCCTTCAATGGCCCTGAGCCTTTCCTCTAGATGATCCAACTTTCCCATTTCTGCCATAGCATGAGGGTTTTTACTTGTCGTGGAATGCAAGAGGTGTAGTTGTGGGTGATACTGAGGGCCTTCCAAAGGGTTTTCAAGGGGTATACCACCAACTGCTTGCCCTTCAGTGGCATATCCGAGGCAAGGCTCGAAGTCGGCTAGATTGTGGTGGGGAATTTCATGTGTCCCCCCCACGGTTTAAGAGACATGTGCATGATCAGTTTGGGGTTGTTGGCTCTCAATGGGTATAGGAGTGGAGTTATTGACATTCTTATTGGGAGTGTACGCCACTTTGGGTGGCGTATAGTTGAGAGGCAAGCCATATGGCGGGAAGGCGTGCTTGTTTTGAATTTGTACATTATGGGGGCTGCCCGTACTTCCCAAATCTTTGCCTACCATATCTGAGGTTGGATGATTCATTTGGTTGATGCCGGATGGGGACATCAGGTTCACCTTAGCAACAACGCTGGTAGCGGCAATTGCAACCGCATTGGCTTCCATTATCTTCTTCACGCTCATCATGGCCTCCATCATTGTGGCCATTTTCTCTTTAATGGCCTCCATGTCGGCCTTCATCTTCTCTTGTATCTCCTCTACTTCACCCATTACTCTAGCTCTAGCACAAGTTCGGTGAGGACGCCGTAAAGCATGTTTTTTTTTTATAACAATGATTAAGTTCATTTTATTTTATTTTATTTTATTTTTCAAGGAAAGAATGCAATGAGCAATGCAACCAATGAAAAGCATGGATGTATGCGAATGATGTACAGTTGAAGATTGCGAATTTTTACGCAGGATATGGGGTTGAATCAATTTAGATTTTCAACATGGTCCATGACATCTTTGTCAAGGTGAAACTGGAAGTAACAAGGACATCAACAATCCTAAATATGTTTGGCAATAGACGAAGCAGTGATGTGACTCGATTCATCTTTTGCCCCAATTTTGCAAGACGGTTACTTCCATATTTTGACTTGATGAACCTTTTTATAAAAGCATGAGCTTGGTTCAACCCTATAATCCAAGGAATGGCAATTCTGATCGCCAATACTTCAACAACATCTCATAGGGATGAATGACTCGGGCATACTTTAAGCTATGCATGGAAAATGTAATTATGAAATTGAGATGCCCGAAGAAACACCATTTCCTAGTTAACCATGCATTAGGTACCATGTTCAATTATTTTGTTTTGTTGTTGTGAAACGGGTTTATGATCCCAACATGGTTGGCTCATGGTGCCTAACACATGCAACTAAGAATGTAGTGTGAAGTTTCACGCTTCCCCTTTTTTGTTTTTGTAGAGGAAAACACAAGGATGAGCAAACATGAAAACAAATGGTATGCAATTTTGCAGATCAAAAAGTTTGTTGAACGCATATGCATGATGATGCCATGACTCATGCAAAATGTGAGGCTGGAATATGATAACGGACAAATGCAGGAACGATATGTTCATTATGATGTTATGAAGAGATGCTTATGCGATGCATGATATGAATGCATTTTACGGACACGAGAGCCCGGAAAATTATCTCTTCTTACTTGCGCATTTGGGGGCGCAGTGCCCCATGTGTACAATTAAGAAGGTGATATGGACCTTCCGGCTTCCTGTGACAAAGGACGAGACCAACATACAATGCATGCTAGAGATAAAATGTGGGAGTGACTTGATTCGCATTGATTTTTGGAGTAAAAACGTGGGATAAACTCATTTTTTTCAAAAAGTTATAACTAGTCAAGATCTGAGCGACAATACAAACTTCCTAGCGGTTTCTAATCATATGGTCCATTAAGTCTATCATATGCTGACAATAGCTAAGAAGTCCGTGGATCTCCTCGGGGGCGGAGTAGGTGTCCGCCACTGCTTTGGCCTTGGCTAGCAATGGGGGAAGTTCTTGACTCCTGTTCAAAGTAAGAGCAAATCGGTCCGTCCACATTGTTGCCTCTTGGTGCAATGAATCAATTACCCTTTCCCTTGCTTCCCTTTCTGCTGATATCTTGGCGTACTCATCCTCTAGCCTTTGCTCGTGAGTCGCCGCTAGATTTAGCTTCTCTTTGCACTTATCGATGATGGCCCACATATTCCCTTCAGTCTCGCTTAACTGTTGGGACAAATTTCTTTTCGACCTAAGGCAAACCTTTAGCTCGTCCTTCAAGATCATGCCTTTGACCCGTGATGATTCCTTTCACCTCTTCGGAGCTTGAGCTCACTATTGCTGCCCTATAAAGCCCCTCAAAACTTTGCTTTGGTCGTGTTCTTCCTTTCGGGCCTTCTTGGTTTCTCATTCCAAGGCTTCATCGGTGGCCATATTGACATCCCTTAGTTCATCATACTCTTTTCAGACTTTGATGGCTATGGACTTGAACTTCTCTTCGACTACCCAGGCTCTTTCAAGCTCTGCCTTTAGGGCTTGTACCTCATCACTTTCTTCCGAAGCTTTAACCTCATCATCTCTCGCAGTCTTTAGATTTGGGAGCCAATCCAGTCCTTGTGTTCGGACTCTCAGCCACTTATGATAGCCGCCGATGATCCTATTACTGCTTCCCCTAAGCTCTCTGTCCTTTCTTCACGCCGCATCCCATGCCTTGCGAACTCCTTGGAGTACCCTCGCGTTGTGGTCACTGAAACCTCGTGCAATGAAAGGCGTGATGCTTTCGTCTGATGGCACTCCTCTCATGGGACATCCTTCGCATGAAGATAGAATCCTGATTCTTCCTTCCTTCTAGTGAGGGAACCATTTAACAGACGCCCCTCCATGCTAGCCAAGAGTTGGTGCACAACAAACAATTCTTGCGCCGCTCTTTTCACATCCCCGGTCGAACGTGTCATACATGGCCAAAATGGCGACGACCGGGCTTTCCTTGCCATGATGAAAGGCGAGGAAAGCGTCAATCGCTGCTAGGTCCACTAACCCTTCCATATTCGGAAAGAGGACAACTCCAAAGATCAAAAGCGCCAAGATGTCAATAAAAGAAAGCCCATTCGCCTTGATTTGCCAAGGCCTTTGCCCTTTCCTCCAAACACTTCCTTGGTACTCTGACTACCCCATTCCTGTTTTGCTTTACACGGTCCAACTCTTGTGTTGAGATTTTCACCACCTTGGCAACTCTTGTCGTGGAGGGATAGAACCCAGAGAAAAGATATGGCTTCCTTCCTCCCAGTGGGCATCCCAGGATTTCTTCAAACTCTTTCACAGTCGGCACTAGCTGGAAGTCCTCAAATGTGAAGCACCTTAGGGGCTGGTCATAATACTGGGAAAGGGATGCAATCGGTTCCATGGAGACTTCTACCCTAGCTAGGTCCCAAATCTTACCATAGGCTTTGCGGAAGGCTTGCCGTTGAAGTTGACCCATTAATTGCCCCAACTTTCGTAAACTGGTGACCTCTAAGCTCTTGATTTTGACTTGATCCCATGTTTTACTAAAGTGAAATAAAATCTAGTGCGAAACAAAACTCCTACATCTATCATGGGTGGAATGGATGAATGCATGAAGAAATGCATATGACACAGATGCAATTTATGAATACGGGAGCCCGAGAAATTGTTTCCTTCTTGGATACAACGTTTGGGCAGCATGGCACCCAACGTATGTTTTTTAAGAAGGCGACACGGACCCTCCGTCGGTTTGCTAAAGTGAGGGGATCAAAGATGAAACCCACGCATGATGCATATGCGAAAGGCACAACACGGGGATGTACATAGTACGACAATATTCACAAACAAATATAAGCAAAAGGGTATATGATACTTATGCATGGCAGTGTGAAAAATGGCACGCAGCGTGTTTGCTCCGTGCCCCTATTTAAGGAACCTATAAGGGAGAGAGCTAACTAGGCTTTTAGTGATAACCCCCAAGGTAGTCATATCTCTCTTGATGGTTTCTAGAGGTATCATCCCCTTCCAAGAACATACTGCAGCAGTAGGGACTACTAGCAACAATATGTTTTCAAAGAGAAAAACTCTAGATGAGGGTTCACTGTAATCAAGCAAGTCGGAGACCTAGCATGATCACGGATTCACCTCCACTCCTTATGTTCCCACGAACCCGGGTATAGGGCCCTTTTTCAACTCACCGTGTGTGCAAATAGTGTTAGTGTTTGTGTGCATCAAATGAATAAATATTTACCTCATGCATACAAAAAAAATGCACTAAAAGCATCAAAGAGTTATATATACAAGAACATAATAAGGGGAAGCCAACAAAGGAGTAAGTCATGGCAAAATTTGCACAAGATTAAATGGCCTAACTCTCTAAAAATAGTCCCCAGTGGAGTCGCCAACTGTCGCAACCTACCCTTCGGCGGGAGGGCGACGCGTGACTCGTGGGATGCGTGTTCCACGAAAGGAATACGCGCGGAGTCGCCACCAACGTTTATTTGAGGAAAACGTCGGAAAAACTGGAAAAGACGCGATCTACGAACTTTTAAGTGAAAGGTTCGGGAGTTGTATTTACGCGCGGGGAAGGTATTAGCACCCCACACGTCCGTCACAAGGGACGGCAGCCTTTAATCGAATGTGCAAACATGACTTTGATTTTTACGTTCCCTTTTATGTCCTTATATCCTTTATACCCTTTTTATATTTTTTCTCTTTTTGTGGTCGACAAGGGTGTTTCCCTTTGCTCCTACGTATTCCTCAATTGGGATGAGAAAATCAGACCTACGTAGTTCTTTCGGAACAAAGTGTTTGGTTAAGTTGTTTTTTTCTTTTTTGTAAAATATGTTTTTATTGAACAAAAGGTCATTTAAGGTGTTGGACCATTAAACGGTCTTTTGATTTTGAAAGATGAGAAACGTTAAGGCGTTGGACCATTAACGATCTCTTGTGTTTTTTGAAAGGAGAGAAACGTTAAGGCATTGGACCATTAACGATCTCTTGGGGTGGTCGACAAAAGCGGGGCTTTTGCTCCTACGTATCCTCAATTGCGATGAGGAAATCAGACCTACGTAGTTCTTGCAAAAGCGGTAAAGTCACATGTTGATTTTATGCTTTTGAACGGTCCATGTTAACCGATAAAAGCAAAGAGGATCGTTTAAGGCGTTGGACCTTAAAACGGTTTTTAGTGATTTTTCAGAAAAAAAACTTGATTTGTGAGTTGATTTTAGTCTTAGTTTCACTTTGGTTATTAATCAATTCATTCAAGGAAACTTCCAAAGAAAAACGTCCGATTGATTTTTTTTATTATTTTATTCAAAGATATTTTGATTATTTTATTATTTTTTACTTTTTTTGGTTTAACCGAGGTTATAGCGTGAACGATCGGTTAGATTTCGTTTTAACAGTGATTAAACGAGATTACAACACAAATGATCGGTTGAAATTCATTTTATCATTTATTAGACGAGAAAACGGCTTAAATAAATGGTTAAAGCACGTTAAAAACGAAAGAAAAGAAAACTGAAAGTAAACGAAATTAAAGTGAAAGTACACAAAACAAGAAATGAATTGAAAGTCTCGGATTCGAAAACTTACCCGTTGAAGAACGAAGAACGAACGAAGAACGGATGAAGAACGGTGAAGAACGACGAAGAACGATGAAGAATTTCCACAGAATCGCTTACGGAAGCGTTACAGAAGCACTTCGACTCGATTTTTCTTCACGAAAACGTGTTTTTGCCCAAAATAGCCGAAACGCATATCCAAAGGGGTCTTGAACATTTTGAAACAGCTCCCCCCCTCCCCTATTTATAGAAAAAAAGGGAGGTGCTTGCCGCCCAAAGACTTAATGAAGAAGATTTCTAAGCGCACCCGAATTACTAAGTTCACCCCCCTTTTCGTATTTTACGGAAAAGTTACGGAAGCCTTACGGAACTGTTTTCGAATTTGATTTTCATCTTTTTTCTCTTCCCTTTCACCAATGTTAAGTGGAATATGCTTACCCAAGGTTTTCGGAAATTTTACGGAAGTATTACGGAAGCCGCGGAAGCCCCGAAAACCATTTTTCAAAAACGTGGAGGAGCTTGCCGCCCAGTTGCTTCCTCCTTAAGCAACCCAACTTCCAAAATGTTCTAGAAGGGCCTAGATTTGAATTGCTATTTACACCCCTATCTTGATAAGTTCACCCCCCTTACCTTTTTTGGTGATTCTTTTTTCGTAAAGTTACGGAAACTTACGAATCTCGTAACGATACTTGTTTTCTTTCCGTAATGTTACGGAACCTTGCGGATTACATAATCATCCCCTTTTTGACTTACGGAATGTTACAGAATCTCACTTAATTATGCAACGATGCTTCCATTTTATTTCCGGTGTGTCACGGAAACTTACGGATTGTGCATCAATATTTTTTTGGTTTTTCGGCATGTCCTGGAATTTCACAAATTGCCCAATGATGGATGCCAAGCACCTCACAAGGACCAAAGAAAGGTCGCATGTCATCAAGCAAAGGTCCCCGGACGAAATTAGGGTATGACACCGTGAAAGGAATACACTGATCATCTGGGGATACAAGGACTGCCCCTACTCCATGGTCCAAAGTATTAGATGCCCCATCGAAACAAACAATCCATTTGTCTATATCCTCGTGCATCCGCTTCTCTTCGAATAGGGCCATGATGTCTTCATCCGGGAACTCAGGGTGCATCGGCCGATAATCTTGGAGGGGTTGTTGGGCCAAATAATCTGCCAAGGCGCTTCCCTTTATCGCCTTTTGGGTGACGTACACAATATCGAATTCAGATAGTAGTACCTGCCACCTAGCAATTCGTCTCGCGAGGGCCGGCTTCTCAAGGATGTATTTCACGGGATCCATTTTGGAAATAAGCCACGTGGTATGACGGAGCATGTGCTGCCTAAGACGATGTGACGCCCATACCAAGGCACAGCACATCCTTTCCAACATTGAGTAATTCATCTCACAGGCAGTAAACTTCTTGCTTAAATAGTAAATGGCTTGTTCTTTTTTCCCAAAGTCGTCGTGCTGACCCAACACGCACCCCATAGACTCGTCTAACACAGTCATGTACAGGAAAAGAGGTCTTCCTATTACAGGTGGCATGAGCACCGGGGGATTCGCGAGGCTCTGTTTGATTTTTTCGAAGGCCTCTTGGCAGTCACTGTTCCACAGGACCGCTTGGTTCTTACGCAATAGTTTGAAGATGGGCTCGCAGGTAGGGGTGAGTTGCGAGATAAATCTCGCGATGTAGTTCAACCTGCCCAGGAAACCTCGAACCTGCTTCTCCGTGCGTGGCTCTGGCATTTCAAGAATGGCCTTCACATTCTCGGGATCTATCTCTATCCCTTTCTGGCTCACGATAAATCCCAATAACTTCCCCGATTTCACCCCGAAGGTGCACTTGGCGGGGTTTAGTTTCAGTTGGTATTTCCGCTGCCTTCCAAACAGCTTACGCAGATTGACGAGGTGTTCATCCTCGGTCCGAGATTTGGGAATCATGTCATCTACGTAGACTTCTATCTCTTTATGCATCATGTCATGGAACAACGCTACCATGGCACGCTGATAGGTTGCCCCAGCATTTTTCAGCCCGAAGGCCATCACTTTGTAGCAGAATGTTCCCCATAGGGTGACGAAAGTAGTCTTCTCCACTTCTTTGGGTGCCATCTTTATCTGATTATATCCTGAGAAACCATTCATAAAGGAGAAAAGGGCGAACTTGGCTGTATTATCTACCAGTATATCAATGTGTGGCAAGGGAAAATTGTCTTTAGGACTGGCTTACTTTAAGTCCCAATAGTCTACGCACATTCGTACTTTGTCGTCCTTTTTTGGGACCGGGACAATGTTGGCTACCCACTCCAAGTATCGAGCTACAGCCAAGAAACCCGCATCAAACTGCTTTCTCACTTCTTCTTTAATTTTCAAAGACATTTCGGGTCTCATCCTTCGTAGTTTTTGCTTAACCGGGGAAGACCCAGGATTCAATGGAAACTTATGCTGCACAATGTCGAGGTCCAAACCTAGCATGTCTTGGTATGACCATGCAAAGATGTCTTGATATTCTTCAAGAAGGGTTATCAAACCTTGGCAGATAGGTGCGGTGATACCGATTCCTACTTTCACTTCTTTCTTTCCTTCCCTGGTCTCTAACTTTATCAGTTCGGTTTCCTCTTGGTGAGGCTTCATTTCGCGTTCTTCCTGAGCGATCAACCTCTCCAACTCTGGTGAAAGGACGTCCTCTTCCTCTTCTTTGTTTATTGTTTGACTTACTTCTCGGTCAAAATCGATTATTAAGCCCTCGTTGTTAGGATCCTCAAAGAATCGACCCTCACATCTATACCAGTCAAGACAAAAAACAAAAACATGCAAAATGATATGAGAAAAGGTGGAATCGCAAGAACAGATGAAACAAGATCTCTTTGTTATTTAATAGGGTACAAAACAAAAGAGAAAGGAATCTATAGCCTCTAATTACATTGAATCAGCGGTGTAGACTTCCAACTGGCTCTTCACGCGCCAGTTTCCCACTTGGGAATTGGGATGGCATGGTCGCACGAAACTTGGCGGATCTTGTGGAGACTCCTCTCTTATTGCCGCTACCTCTTCCTCGAACATTATCCCGGCACTTGTGAAACACTGGCTAACATGGTCGGGCCATGCCCTATCTACCCGGAATCTTGACAGTGCATTCCTTCTTCCCAGTTTCCCGGGTTCATACCCCAACCCATATTTGTACGGGTTCCCCCTAATGTCGACCACATTGGCATTCTCGTGGTTGTCCTTGCCTAGACCCATTCCGGGCTCATAACCATACCCGAGCATCACCCGTGCCACCATTAGGGCCGCATTAGAGAGACAAGGTAGCAACAGACTCGTTTCCACAGAGGCACAACTCACCACCTTGAAGGATTGGAAAACTGTTTCCAATGATTCTTCCGCTGTTTCTACATATGGTGCAGAGGAGGGGCAGCTCACCAACATATCTTCTTCGCCTGACACTATCACCAAGAGTCCACCAACTGCGAATTTCAATTTCTGGTGAAGCGTCAAAGGGACCACTCCTAGCACGTGAATCCAAGGTCTCCCGAAAAGGCAGCTGTAGGCGGGATTTATGTCCATCACTTGAAAAACCACATTGCAAGTGTGGGGGCCTATTTGAATGGGGATGTCGATTTCCCCCATCACCTCCCGTCGACTACCGTCAAAGGCTCGTACTACCATCGAACTCGGTTTTAGACTTGATGCATTAAAAGGAAGTTTCTCCAAGGTGGTCTTTGGCATCACATTTAAACTTGAACCATTGTCGATGAGTACCTTAGCGACGACATGGTCCATGCATCTGACAGACACATGTAGAGCTTTGTTGTGTCCCCTCCCCTTGACGGGAATCTCTTTTTCCGCGAACGCGATATAGTTATTGGTAGTTATATGATTAACAATGCCTTCAAAACCCTCGACTGAGATGTCGTGTGCTACGTGGGCTTCATTGAGGACCTTTACAAATAGTGCACGATGAGGCTCGGAGTTTATGAGCAGTTCGAGCAAAGAGATCCTTGCCGGAGTTTTATTCAGTTGCTCAACTACTTTAAACTCGCTTTTTTGGATGAGACGAAGAAACTCATGAGCCTCTTCCAAGGTCACCGCCTTTCCTTGAAGACCTTCTTTCTTTTCAGCTCCTTTTACCACCGGGGGATCCACTTCTTTTGAGGGTGTGGCCGTGTCTGTAGGCTCTTGGATCATGGGTGCTTTCCCCTTGGAGGGAAATTCTGCCGAGTGAGGGGGAGCAAACACCCGACCACCGTGGGTTACGCCACTAAGGCCGGTGATGTTGGTCACCTTGACTGACAAGGAGTCAACCTCGGTTGCAGCTCTTTCTCCAAAAGCGGGAGGGGTATACTTCAACGGAACGACCTTATTGCTTTGATAGGAAAACGACATCGGCTTGGGCGCTATCGGGGGGTACTTGGAGTTGGAGCTGGTCAAATTCCTAGTGAAGCATATTACTAGGGCTTTGGGGGTTGGGGGAACTTTCCTTTCTTCCGACTGCATGCAAATTTGCGGTTCTTCCCTATCTCCCTTGGACACTTCGAGCTTTCCCCAATTCATGAGCCGTTGAAGTAACTCTTCCACCATGGGGCAGGTTTCCATGTCGTGTGATTCCCCGAGATGAAATAGACATTCGTCACTTTCGCCTCCGCCACGAGAGACCATGCATGCTGCCTGCAACGACTGGTAGATGAAACGTCTAGACGTAGCCACATCTTCTAACATCTTTGACCCTGACGGCCTATCCTTTTTTATGGCGTTTATGCTAGCTCCTCCATGACTGGCTAGTGGATTGGTTTTAACATTGGGGCCCTCCTCTTGGAATGATAGCCAGCCGACATTTATTAGGTGTTGCACCTTATACTTGAATGGCAAGCAAGAGTCAATGTTGTGTCTGGGGGCTCCACAATGGTATGCGCATGTGGCATTTGAGTTGTACCACTTGGGGTATGGTGGCTGGAAGACCTTCCCGGGTATGGCCACCACCAAATGATTTTCCAATAATGAGGGCCACAACTCGGAATACGCCATGGGAACAGGAGAGAATTGGTCTTTCGGGGGGTGTCATGCATTGTTATAGCTCGCGCTAGGAGTCGTATTATTGGCTGGCCAGGGAATGGCTGGAGCTGTATGTTGGGCAGGCATTTTCTCTGTTGCAGGAGGCCATTCCACTTGAGTTGGGAGGGAACTTCCGGCTCAGATCGAAAAGTTCGGGTGGTTGTGTTGGTATGAGTTTTGGGGCATTTTCATCCATGTTGGGGCGGTGGTGACCGCGTGGGTATCTCCTTCCTTTTTCCGTGTGCCCACCACTGGGGCTCTTCTATTGTTGTTGGGGGCAGCGTTGGAGGCATATTCAAACTTTCCTTTTCTCAGTCCGGACTCGATTCTTTCTCCGGCGAAGACGAGGTCTGCAAAGTTAGTCGACATATATCCTACTAGCTTCTCATTGTAGAATGTGGGCAACGTATCTACCATAATCATGATCATTTCCCTTTCAGTCATAGGCGGGACGACTTGGGCTGCTAGGTCTCTCCACCTTTGAGCATATTCTTTAATGGACTCATGTTCCCGCTTGGTCATGCTTTGAAGTTGGTTCCGATCAAGAGCCATATCCGTGTTGTATTGGTACTGCCTAATGAAAGCAGTTGCCAAGTCTTTCCATGACCGGATCTGAGAAGCTTCCAGATTGGTGTACCATGCCAGCTGCCCCCGGCTAAGCTGTCTTGAAAGAAATGCATTAACAGCTTTTCGTCTGTAGAATATGCCCCCATCCTTCGGCAATACATCCGAAGATGACCTTTTGGACACGTCGTCCCTTTGTATTTATCAAAATCTTGTACTTTAAACTTGGGGGGAATGATGATGTCAGGTACCAGACACATATATGCTAAATCCGAGAACGGATAGTTGCCGAGGCCTTCTACCGCTCCCAGCCTTTCTTCAAGTAGATCAATCTTTCCCTTGTCTTTTGCAAAGGGAACAAGTTCCTTAACGAGTGCGGATGGAGATGGGATGTAGCAGACTATTTTTGGTTGGGGCAACTCATGGGGGGCTGGTTCCTTGAAGGGAAGTAGAGGGCCTAAATGGGCATCTCCTTCATCATCTTCCTGTAGAGGATAGTCGGCATGAGGAGGGAGTTGTCCCTCGAAGGTAGGGGCATGGCTCAAATCGTCTGGAGCAGTACGGGGAGTGAAGTCCAGCGGCAAACCATAAGGGTAGGCTTGAGGACTATACCTCCGATTGAAACCCGTCGTGTTTCTGTCTCGGCCCAAGTTTATTACGGGTTGTAGTACCGGTTCTGCTTCCCTAGCTATATTGGAAGCGGCCACCGTGCCATTATCTTCTATAGTTTTTTGAAGCTTTAGCATGGCCTCCGTGATAGAAGCCATTTGATCTTTCAAGGCCGATAGGTCAGCCTTCATCTGTTCTTGCACTCCCTCTTTGTTATCCATATTACTTCTGGATCGAGTGTTATAGGGGTGCCTTTGCACTTTTTTAGTTATGGTGAGTTCCCTAAAGAAACAAACAGTGGTGAGTACGCCACCAAAACATGAATATGCTAATGAATGATCAGAGCACTTGGATCCACCTCAAGGCTTTTTAGAAAACGTGATGAGTTTCAGAACTTCTCTTTTTATAAAAGGGAACAAAGCTTTTATCTAGCCAAGATCATACAAAAGTGTTACAACATAACCTAACAGTTTCTAATTATATGGGTCATTAAATCTATCATGTGTTGACAGTAATTGATTAGCCCGTGAATTTCTTATGGGGCTGAACACACTTCAGCGATGGCCTTTGCTTTGGCTAGCAGTCACGGGAGGTCTTGACTTCCATTTAAGGTCAAGGCGAACCTATCCATCCACATGGTCGCTTCTTGATGCAATGCATCAATCACCCTCCCTCTTGCTTCCTTCTTGGTGTACGCTTGTGCGAAGTCCTCTACTAGTTTTTGTTCATGGGTCAAAGATTGATTCTTGAGCAAGCAGCTAACTCCTCCTTTAAGACCATGCCATATACTCATGTCTGGTCTCTTTCCTCTCTCCGGAGCTTGAGCTCATTGTTGCTGCCCCACAAAGCTCCTCAGAATTTATCTCGGCCATGCTCTTCCTTGCGAGCCCTCTTGGTTTCTTGTTCAAGGGTTCTTGCGGTAGCCGCATTTTCCTCTCATAACTCAGCACACTCTTTCCGGATGTTTGTAGCGGCTGACTTGAATTTTTCTTTGGCGAGTCTTTCCTTTGCTAGCTCGGATTTTAGAGCCTGGATTTCTTCATCCTCTTCCAGAGCTTCGAAGTTCTCCTCGTTGATAATTTTCAACATGGAGAGCCAATCTAACCCTCGTGTATGAACTTTTAGCCATTCATGATAACCACCGATGATGCCATTACGGATGCCCCTAAGTTCTTTATCTTTCCTTAACGGGCTTTTCCACGCCTTGTGGACTCTTTGTACAATCTTGAAACTTTGCGCGCCGAAATCTCTCATAAGGAAAGGCGAGAGGCTCTCTTCCGTCGGTGCTCCCCTCATGGGGTACCCTAACTGTCTTATGGCAAGTGTGGGATTATAGTTAATACAACCCCTCATCCCTATTAACGGAACGTTTGGGTAGTCCCCACATGAGAAGAGAACTCCCTCTTTTCCTTCCTTCCATCGAGGAAACCAATTGATTGTGCTGCCTCCTATCCCAGCCAAGCATTGGTCCCAGTCTACTCTTCTCTTTTCGACGCACGAGCGATAACTTTGAAGCGAACACGAATGTCTTATGTCTTGTTGGAATAGGTGCAAAACCAACCACACACAAAGAGCGGGTAAGCAGCAGATAATCCGTGCGCTGTTCTTCTCGCACCTTCGGTCAAATGTGTCAAATAAGTCTACCAAGACAGCTACCACCGTGCTCTCCTTGCTATGGTGATATGCAAGGAAAGCATCAATTGCGGCTAGGTCCACCAAACCGTCCAGGTTTGGAAAGAGGACAACCCCAAAGATCAGAAAAGCTAGTATATCCGCAAACGGGACCCACTCCTCTTGATTCGCCATATCCCTTGCCTTGCCTTCCAAGTATTTTCGCGGTATGCCCACTACGCCGTTTCGAGTTTGCTTCATACGATCTAACTCTCTCGCCGAATCTCCGACCACAACTACAATCTTGCTCAAGGAGGGAAGAAAGTCGGAGGAAAGATACGGTTTTCTTCCCCCAAGAGGGCATCCTAAAATCTCCTCAAATTCTTCAACAGTTGATACTATTTGGAAGTCCCCAAACGTGAAGCATCTCAACGGCTGGTCATAGTATTGGGCGAGGGATACAATGGCTTCCGTAAATACCTCGGTTGTGGTCAAATCTAAAATCTTTCCGTACACTTTGTGGAAGGCTTGCTTTTGGAGGGGTCCCATCAACCGTCCCAACTCCTTAAGGCTGGTGACATCTAGGCTCTTAATCATGACTTGATAGAATCTTTTTCTGTTTTGATTTGTCCCCATCATTTACCTAAAAAAGGGTGGATCAAGACTCCGATATGAATGATGCAATGCGCATGCATGAAACGAAAAGAAAAACAAGTGGTAATTTACATATGCGAGACCGAAAAAGATCCATCTTTTTAATATTACGTCCTAGGCGTTGTGGTGCCCCAACGTATGCATTAAAAAGTGACGCATTACTCTTAAAGAGACAAAATACCACTAGCTATACAGCAAAACTATAATTTATGTTGTATTCGCAGAAGAATGCATGAGAACAAATGGCATAGAGCGTGTTTGCTCCATGCCCCTATTTGGGGACCTATAGGATAATATTTAGGGGTCTCTAACAACCACTCCCAATGATGCATATCTCACATGGCTGTTTTCTAGAGGTATCATCACTCAAGATAATAATATTGCGGTGGTATGGAATACCAGCGACAACACATTATAAAGAGAGAAAGCTCTAGACGAGGTTTCACTATTATCAAGCAAGTCGGAGACCTAGCATGACCATAGATTCACCTCCACTCCTTAAATTCCCATGGACCCAGGTATAGGGCCCCTTTTTACTCAAACCCGTGGGTGCTTAGAATGCAGTGTAAAAATGTGGAAAAGACAGCATTATATTTACACAGTTCAACAAAATGCACACACAACGTTTCACAACTCCACACTTTCCTAAAAATAGGCCTAACTCACAAAAACAGTCCCCAATGGAGTCGCCAACTGTCGCAACCTACCCTTTTATGGGCGGACGAGGCGAGGCTCACGGGTGCGTCTTCCAAAGGAGGAAAATGTGCAAAGTCGCCACCAACGTTTATTTGTGGAAAACGTCAGAAAAACCGAAGGAAATCGATCATGAAGAATATTCCAGATTCGGGAGTCGTATTTACGTTTGAGGAAGGTATTAGCACCTCTCACGTTTGTCCCAAAGGACAACAGCCTTAGATTAGGATTGTGTGAAATTATGTATTTAAACCTTTTATTTCTTTTTTATTTTTGAGGTCGACAAAAGTGAGGCTCTTGCTCCTACGTATCCTCCATCGAAGAGGAAATCAGACCTACGTAGTTCTTTCTTAAGGGTGAATCAAGCGATTCTTTTTACTTGGAAGGTGGTCCTTTTAAGCGTCGGACCTTAAAATGATCCATTTTACTTGGTGAGAAAAATTGAGGTATCGAACCTTAAAATCCTTTTTAGTGATTTTTGCGGATGAGCTTGACTTTGCGAGTTGATTTTAGCCTTAGTTTCACTTTAGTTATTAGTCAATTCAATTAAGAAAGAGTAATCCCAAAGAGAAATGTCTGTTTGATTTTTTTTGCTTTATTTTACTAAAGATATTTTTTATTATTATATTATTATTTTACCTCTTTTTGGTTTCCAACGTGGTTATAGCATGACCGAACGGTCGGATTTCATTTTAACAGAAATTAACGGATATTACAAATCAAATGATCGGTGGAAATTTTTTTTTTTTTTTTATTAGGCGAGAAAATGACTTAAGTAAATGACTGAAGCACGTCAAAAGGGGGTACGGAAAGTAAAGGAAACGAGAATAAAAGTACGCAAAACAAATGGGGACCACCTAGGGTACATAGAATGAATTGAAAAGTTCGATTTCGGGAACTTACCGATTGAAGACCGAAGAACGATGAAGAACGGTTGAAAATCTTCGCAAAATCACCCACGGAAACGTTACGGAAGCGCCTCGGCTTGGATTTTCTTCACAGAAACAATTTTCCTTACTAATTCTAAGGGATTACGAAATGCCAAGAAGGCTAAACCCTTTTCTTCTTCACTCCTCCCTCTATTTATAGGAAAATAGGGGAGGAGCTTGCCACCCAGCTCGCCCAGGCGAGCCAGGTTGCTTCATCCAGAAGCAACCGCCTTCTGGAGGAAGAATCTGAAAGGCCCAAGTGGGCCTGGTTTCTATTTGCACCCCTTTTTTTACTAAATACACCCCCTTTTCTTTTTTTGGTGATTCTTTTTCCGTAACGTTACGAAACTTTACGAATTTCGTAACGATACTTGTTTTCTTTCCATAAGGTTACGGAACCTTACGGGTCATGTAATTACTCCTTTTTAAGCTTTCGGAACGTTACGGAAACTCATGGATTGCGTAACAATAGTTCCTTTTGATTTCCGGCATGTTACGGAATTTTACGGATTGCATAACAATGCTTC
This sequence comes from Glycine soja, assembly GCF_004193775.1. Classification (NCBI taxonomy): domain Eukaryota; kingdom Viridiplantae; phylum Streptophyta; class Magnoliopsida; order Fabales; family Fabaceae; genus Glycine; species Glycine soja. The sequence continues at coordinate 26,031,111 of NC_041006.1, forward strand.
GTTTTGACTTCCGGCATGTCTCAGAACTTCACGTATTGTACAAAAAAGGGTGCCAAGTACCTCAAAGTGATCAACCAAAGGTTGCATGTCATCGAACAATAGTCCCCTGACGAAATTAGGGTATGACACACATTTAAGAAGAAAACTCATTCGGCCAGGAGCTCGTGGAAAATGCCCAAAGACAATTGTGATAGTAGAGTACATTTGATGTTAGTCACTCATGTAGACTCCTTAGGATTCCTTTTGAATCCAAGGGTGACCTTTGTTGTATAAATTCTTTCGGGATCAGCCCATGTCGTCAAGTTTTAGCAGGATCAACAGACCCTTGGCATCACTCTACGATCTTAAATCGGAAAAGTTTCACTTGGTCACATACCAAAGTATGGCTATCCTTTGCCAAAGTATGATGATCTTGTTGTGCAGAATAATTGAAGTTTTTAAAAAGAAAGGAGAAAACTCTAGGATCAATATTTCAGTTGATTGATTAAATGTCAAACGGCTCCATTGCCGTCACTCCAAAATCGTCAAGTGATTAAATAAAAAAAAACATAAACTCTAAGGGAGTCCCCGAAGAGATTTGCAAAAAGATAAGATGAGGTGTCATGAGTTATCACGTCTTTCAAAAAGAGACAGTCAATCTGTGTTTTCCACAAAAAAAAAAGCAAAAAAAATCAAATCAAATCAAAATCACAAAAATAGGAAAGAATGTCATGAGCATTACACAATTTTAATGATTCAAAACCTTTTGCATTACTAGTATTTCAAGATGAAGGTTGCTTGCATCTGCATCCCAAAAATCATGTTCATATTAGGCTATAAGTGCGTAGATTTCTCTTCATATACCAAATTCCCATATCTAATGTCCTATCTTTTAAGTTTAGGATGAGAGGCCCTCTCAAAGAGTCAATCTTTTAAGTTTTGGCACTATTGACTTGTTTCGTAGGACTCAACGTCCTTTGCTTTATGATTTCATGGGACTCAAAGTCCTTTGCTTTATGATTTCATGGGACTCAAAGTCCTCACCTTTATCTTTCATAGGACTCAAAGTACTCGCCTTTATCTTTCATAGGACTCAAAGTCCTCGATTCTATCTTTAATAGGACTCAAAGTCCTCGCCTTTATCTTTCATAGGACTCAAAGTCCTCTATCTTTATGCTTTCATAGAACTCAAAAGTCCTCTATCATTTAAATTTCAAAGACTTCAATGTCTTCAGCCATTTACGCTTTCAAAAGACTACAATGTCTTTATTTACATTTCAAAGACTTCAATGTCTTCAGTCATTTACGCTTTCAAAGGACTACAATGTCTTCATTTACATTTTAAAGACTTCAATGTCTTTTGTCATTTATGTTTTCAAAAGACTACAATGTCTTCATTTACATTTCAAAGAATTCAATGTCTTTAGTCATTAACGCTTTCAAAAGACTACAATGTCTTCATTTACATTTCAAAGACTACAATGTCTTCAGTCATTTATGCTTTCAAAAGACTACAATGTCTTCATTTACATTTCAAATACTTTAATGTCTTCAGTCATTTACGCTTTCAAAAGATTACAATGTCTTCATTTACATTTCAAAGACTTCAATGTCTTCAGTCATTTACGCTTTCAAAAGACTACAATGTCTTCATTTACATTTTGAAGACTTCAATGCCTTTAGTCATTTATGTTTTCAAAAGACTACAATGTCTTCATTTACATTTCAAAGACTTCAATGCCTTTAGTCATTCATGTTTTCAAAAGACTACAATGTCTTCATTTACATTTCAAAGACTTCAATGTCTTCATTTGTTTACACTTTCAAAAGACTACAATGTCTTCATTTACTTTTCAAAGACTTCAATGTCTTCAATCATTTACGCTTTCAAAAGACTACAATATCTTCATTTACATTTCGAAGACTTCAATGTCTTCAGTCATTTACGCTTTCAAAGACTACAATGTATTCATTTACATTTCAAAGACTTCAATGTGTTCAGTCATTTATGCTTTCAAAGACTACAATGTCTTCATTTATATTTACAAGACTTCAATGTCTTCTCTCTTTTACATTTTACAAGACTTCAATGTCTTCTGTCTTTTACACTTTATAAGACTTCAACGTCTTCTGTCTTTTATAGGACTCAATGTCCTTGTCTTTGTGCTTCTTAGGACTCAACGTCCTCTATTTCTATGCTTTGAAAAAAAAATTCAAATGTCTGCTGCTCTACAGGACTTCAATGTCCTCCATTTTACGTTTTATAAGACTTCAATGTCCTCTTGTTTTTTCGGTTTCACTTCCTTGGTTTTCTCCAGTTGCCTGGTCGAATAGCAAGGTCACTCGTTCAAAATTAGTGTCCTTATCTTTACTTCCCTTTTATTTCCAATAAAAGATAAGTAAAGAAGGGCAACTGTCATACCCTAATTTTATCCGGGGACTATCATTCACTGATGTTTTGATTCTTGCTAGTGAAACTGCGTTGTTTGACACCAGATACCGCACAAGATGAAAGATCGTTCAATTTTTTGATCAAGAATGTGAAGGAGGGGCAAAAGGATCTTTTTATTGAGTTTCCAAGACCCTAGCTCGCCCAGGCTAGCCTCTGGCTCACCTGGGCCCTCAAATGACTTCAGGGTGAAGGAAACAGCTCGCCTGGGCGAGCTGCCATTGCCCCAAGTGCCCATTTTCCTATAAATAGGCATGGTAGGGAGGCTGAGGGGGAGGGGGGTTCCAAGTGATGTAATCCTGCCCCCCCCCCCCCCCAAGGGTATTGGATAGAAGAATCCAAGAGCATTGGGCTAGAGCTACTAAAGAAGGTACTAGGGTTCTCATGAACCTCAGGGTAGATTTTTGAGCCCATGGGTCAAGGTTGGATCCACTCTTCTTTGTAAATATTAGAATAGGTTTTTCCTTCTTTTGGGCCTTGTATTTTGGCCATTCTAGTAGTATAAGGTTTTAACCTTATATTTCAAGGCATTTTGGGTAGTCTTTGTAGTAGGGACTTTTTTTTTTGTATTTTCATGTATTTTTGGAATGGGGGTGAGCTTAGCCATTATAGGGGGTGTGTATCTAAGCTCTAGCTTCTCATATCATGGAGGTGAGCTTAGCTATTAGAGAGGTGTGTGTAGCTAAGTTCTAGCTTCTTTTGGAATCTTCTAAAGGAAGCTTCTCAAGGAGGTGAGCTTAGTTATTAGAGGGGTGTGTGTAGCTAAACTCTAGCTTCTCAAGGAAGTTTTCTCAAAGAAACTTCTCAAGGAAGTTTTCTCAAGAAAGCTTCTTAAGGAAGCGACCTAGTCTATAAATAGAAGCATGTGTAACACTTGTTGTAACTTTGATGAATGAGAGTCTTGTGAGACACAACTCAAAGTTCAACTTCTCTCCCTTTTTCTTCCTTCAATTTCGTGCTCCCCCCTCTCTCTTTCTCTCCCTCTTTCTTTTCCTCCATTGAAGCATCCTCTCCAAGCTTCTTATCCAAGGCTCATCTTGGTGGTGAAGTTCCTTCTTCCATGGCTTATTCCCTAGTGGATGGCGCCTCCTCTCACCTCTTCTCCTTTGTCTTCCACTGCATCTCCATGGTGGAAAATCACCATTAAAGGACCTCATTGAAGCTCAAAGATCCAGCCTCCATAGAAGCCCCACAAGCAAACTTCCATCACCAAGGTTCATTACTTGAGGGAATTGAGAGAATTAAGAGAGAAAAAGAAGAAATAAAAGGAAACGAAGCCGAGGCGTTGCCGAATCGCAACTGTGATCAATTTGTACGTCATTCCTCCTTTGGTGTTCTTCGTATGACCATTGGTTAGTTTTTATTTTTGAGGATTGAATGTGATCTATGTACCCTTAGGGGTCCCCCTTGTTGTTTTTTGCACATTCATCTTCTCCGTCTATCAACGGCAATCTCTTTTTTCTTTGTAAATTTCAATCTTAACCGATCACAAGTGTTGTAAAGTTGTCTTTAAAGATATTGAAAGTCAATAAACAAAACCAATATAAAACCAACTCATAATTAATTTCTTTTATCAAATATCGCTCCAAGGTCCAACCCCTTAACGACTCTCTCCACTTTTCAAATTTAAAAGATCGCTTCAAGGTCCAACGCCTTAATGATTCTCTCTGCTTTTCAAAGTTTAAAACATTGTTTCAAGGTCCAACACCTTAAAACACTTTTTGTTCGCAATTAAATGAATCTTTAAAAAATATAAAAATCAATTTAACACACAAACATTCAGACGTAAAGAACTATGTAGGTCTGAATTCCTCATCGCACCTAAGGATACGTAGGAGCAAGGGCAACACCCTTGTCAACCCCAAAAAGAATAAAAAATATAAAAAGGGAAAATACATAATTTTGAAGTCACGTTACACACACTCGATTAAAGGTTGTTGTCCCTTGTGATGGGCGCGTAGGGTGCTAATACCTTCCCCATGTATAAACAACTCCCGAACCCTTATTTTCAAAATTCCCAGACCTCTTTTTGGTTTTTCTAACATTTTCCTCGAATGAACAATGGTGGCGACTCCCACGCGTTCTCCTTTTTGGAAGACGCTCCTTTGGCTTTTCCCCCACACTCCCGTCATAGGGTAGGTTGCGACAGACCATATTCTCCCTCTTCTTTCTCTTAAAATTTTGTTCACCTCTCTCCGTCTCCCTCCATTCATCTTTTCCTACCTTCAAGCTCTTATCCTTGGCTTCCTATGGTGGTGAGCTTGTTCTTAACTCATCTTCTCCTTGAACCCGCGTCTCCAATCACCTTTCCTCCTTCTCCATTCTGCTGCCAATGATCTTCAAGAAGCAAAGTTTTTCATTGATGAAGAAGATCCAAGGCCTACAAGTTCTACATGGAGCTACATTAATTTGCTTCATCAGCTCCTCCAAGGAAGGTACATAACTGCTATTCTGCATAGGTGAAGGTGTAGACTATTGGAATTGCTATTGTTGTTGTCTGAAGGGAGGAGCTTGGTATTTGCTGGTGGAGGGTTTAAATTGTTGTTGTCTGAATGGCTATTGTTGTGTCTGTTGCTGTTGTTGTGGACCAGGACCATACCTCAAGTTCGGATGATCTCTCCAACTAGGATTATAGGTGTTGGAGTAAGGATTATATTGTTGTTGTTGAGGTTGAATGGCTGTCCAGGTTGCATGGCAGAAACATCAGCAACATGTTATGTTTCTTGGGGTGTTGAGCATGCATCTATTGGATGATCAGAAGCACAACAGATACCACACAACCTTGGTTGATTGGCTGCCATCTCATTCTGTTGTTGACCAATGGCTAGCTGCCTCACAAGGGATATCAACTCTGTAAGTTTATTCTCCGGTCTCTGATCATCAACAACAATAGGAACAAAAACTTCACTTGTAGCAACTCTAGATGGTGCAACAACTCTTCTAGTACCAAATTGCTGGTAATTTGCTGCCATGTTGGAAATCAATTGTTTTGGAAGCAATAGGATTTTTATCCATTAAAGCTCCTATATTAACTGCATCAATCATGCTTTTTTCCATTAACACCAGCCATTCATAAAAATACTGGATCAACAATTGTTTATTGATTTGATGGTGAGGACAGGTAGCACACAACTTGTTGAATCTCTCACGGTACTCATATAATGTCTCTCCAGGTTGATGCCTTATTCCACAAATTTCTTTTTGGATGGATGCTATTCTGGATGCAGGGAAGAATTTCTCTAAGAATCCTCTCTTCATATATGTCCAAGTGTTGATAGTATCTGGTTGAAGGTACAACTAGTCCTTAGCCACACCATCCAGAAAGAATGGAAATGCCTTCATCTTCACATAATCTTCATGAATGTCATGTGATCACATGGTGGAACACACTACATGAAACTCCTTCAGATTCTTGTGTGGATCTTCACCTGTAAGACCATGAAACTTTGGCAGCAAATGGATTAGTCCAAGCTTTAGCTCATAACTAACATCAGTCTTAGGATATTGAATACACCAAGGTTGATACATAACATCTAGTGTAGCCAATTCCATGAGAGTTCGATTGTTATCAACCATTATACCAACACTAATTTTTTCAGAATCAAAAGCAATAAGAATATGTTTAGAAATAGAATAAGCAATGAATTTAGTATGCACTATACTACTATCCAAAACTACACTATCATGCACAACTACACTTCTACTCTTATTACTTATACTTAACCTATGAAATGTCTCATCTATCTCAAGATCATATGGATGCAAGTCACATGATTTGGACCTAGTCATGCATAGATAAGCTCATTAGTGACAGCACAGACAGAAATAGCAGACAACTACTTTATCAGAACACTATTCACTATATTTGCTGAAATGTTATAGAAAATGGAAAATTACCCTAAATTTTTTTTAAAAAAATTCCAAAACACCACAATAAATGTCTAAAAATCATTTTTGATTTTTGGTAATTTTTTGGTGATTTTTAAAAATCACGAAAGTAGAAAAAATTTCCAAAAGTGGTCCAGATTAATGAATTTGGTAAAAATGACCCTCAATGGTCGTGTTCATCCCATACATGGGCACCTTGATGTATGAATTTTTGAACATTTTGGCAAAGTTTCAACCCATTCTGATATAGTTGCATGTGAAATGACCAAAATGCCCCTATTGCATAAACTCATATTTAGAGGCAGAATTTGCCAATTTTGACCCAAACCAAATCCTAAAGGGGTTACTTTTTCTCAAAATAGGGGATACATGTTGGACATCAAGTTGCGCAGCCAAACTCCACAAGACAGTTCACTTCTGCAACACACTACACAATGCCACTACACTACTACTTTGTTCTACTGCTACTCTGCTCTAATGCTCAATGTAAAACACTCTATTACTCACATATATTCTACACAACAATACTAACAAGACCAATGCAATATGCCAAACAGTTAGTGCATGAAGATAACACAAAATGCACAAAATGCAGAATGTTGTAAAATACAAAACATGTAGAACATACACAAATGTGTATTTTTTTTTCTTTTTCCAATAGACAGATGCAAACCTATACTATACTAATGTCAATTATAAGTGAATTAAGATTGGCACACAATGAATAGTATCCCTGACAACGGCGCCAATTTTGATAACGACTATCGAATCATTCTAAAAACAAATAAAACTAGGAAATTCTGTAATACAGGACTAACCTAGGTCAACTCAAAAATGCAATACAATTTGGTTCATACCACAATTCACTTATAAACACCAGGATTGAAGAAAATCAAAACTAGAACTCAAATTCACTTATGAATCCATAACCTAATCCATTTTCAATCCTAAGCATAATCATAATCATGAAAATCAAAAATAGGATTGAAGAAAAAGATGAACATTCACAAAGATTAGAAATACAAAACCAGAACTCAAATTCAACCTTGCTATGAGTGGATCCTTGGATTGATTAAGTGTTTAGCCTTCCATGATCATCACCAATGGAAAAGCCATGAAATTTGTGCTAGAGAAAGGAAAAAACAAAAGTGAAAAGAGGAAGAAGAATGAAGAGAAAATGAGAGAAAAAGAGAAAAAAGAGTTTGATCCTAAAGCTTGCACAAGAAGTAACTAAATTTGTTTTTTACAAAATAAAGTAACTAACTAACTAACTAATTTCCACTAATATATAGAGTGAATACTTAGAAGGAAGGGATGGGCCTTGATTAGGCCCATCTAATCTACCTAATTAAACTAATTACACAAAACAAAGCCCAAAATCATAGCCAAATTATTCAAGTACAAAGGTTCTAATTTCCAAGACCAATTTGACCCTCAAAATGGTAGAACTGCCCCAAGCTTATTTATAAAAAAATTGGATACCTTTTTCTTAGCTTTTCAGGGACTACTCACACCATTTGGAGTTCTGTACTATTCTACTGGCCCTGCAAAAGGTAGATAGATCAAGTGAGCACAAAAATCCGAAAATAAGCCATAATTATTAATTAACTCAATCATTTGCCTAAGACCAAAACTAAGTTAAAGTGAGAAAATAAGGAGCAAAGAGATGTCAATTGAGCTAAGAAGAATAGAAAAATACTAAACTACAAATGTTCAATCACACTACTTATGGATGTCACTATTGAGGCTAGGTCGATTATGGGATTTGGTAAGAATATCAACATGGAGTGTGGTGGAATAGAAAATCACATGTTGGATTGTTTTGTGGAAGGGCATAATGACGTGTTGTTATGAAGTTACTTAGTCATGATGTGAGGGGGTTGGGGGTAAATGTTAAGAAGAGGACTATTAGGAATCTCATTGTCAAAGAAGGGATTGAGTTAGCTTGTTTCCAAGAAACTAAATTGGAAACTTTTTCAAATAATTTTTGTTCTTAAATTTAACAAGATGATGGTGCGGATAGAGTTGCACCAACATTTAATAAAAGTGGAGGGTTGCTTTGGATTTGGAGAAAGGATATCATTAAGGTAAGTAATACTTTCATGGGAAGTGGTTATTTAGGGATCCAAGGTGTTTGGAAACAAGGAGACATCCCTAATGTTGTATTGGATGTGTATGCTCCTTGTGAGATAGTAGGGAAAATGAGGCTATGGGAACAAATTATTTCTTTGAAAGAATCAATTTAAGAAACTACTTGGTGTGTAGTTGGAGACTTCAATTTGGTGAGATGTTTGGAGGAATGGAGAAATGGAAGCAATGAAGCTATAGGAGGGAATGATATGGATTCTTTCAATGGCTTTATTGAGAATATGGAATTGGAAGATATCCCTATGGTGGGAAGAAAATTCACTTGGTTTTGAGCTAATGGTTATGTGAATAGTAGGCTAGATAGATTTCTTGTATCTAGCCAATGAATTGAGAATTGGCAGGGGAGCGCTGAATATGGGTTGGATAGAAGCTTTTCAGATCACTGCCCTTTGCTATTGATGAATTCTATCATTGATTGGGGCCCTAAACCTTTTAGGGTCCTAAATTGTTGGTTTATGGAAAATTCTTTCAAGGAGATGGTGGAGCAATCTTGGAATTCTTTTCAGGTGCAAGGAAGGGCCTCTTTTGTTTTTAAAGAAAAGTTAAAGCTGGTAAAGAAGGAATTGAAAAAAGTGGAACAATTAAAGGTTTGTCAACTTGCAACAACAATGTTCGGAGCTAGTGGCAAAGATTAATTTCTTGGAATTGAAGGATGAGTTGGATGATTTGAATAAAGAAGAAATGCAAACGAGGAGGGTTTGTTTGGGGGAGTTTTGGAAGATATCAAGGTTTCAAGCTTCTCTCACTCAACAAAAAGCTAGGGTGTCATGGCTCAAAGAGGGTGATGAGAAAATAAATTATGTCGTTCTAGGATTAAATGGAGAAGAAGAAAGCAAGATACTATAGATCTCATGATGGGAAATATTTGGGAAGAAGATCTATCAATAGTGAAAATGGGGTTATGGATTTTTCAAAAATAGATTCCAACAACATGGAGGGATGAGACCTTCTCTAGATGGAGTTCATTTCAAGTGCATTGGTGATGATGATAATGCCGCTCTTTGTGAAATATATAGTGAGGAAGAAATAAAACAAGAGGTGTGGGAGTGTGATGGAGATAGAAGCCCGAGGCCAAATGAGTTTAATTTTAACTTTATTAGAACATGTTGAGATTCTTTGAAGGGGAAATTGTTTTCTATGATGCACGAGTTTTGGGAGAATGGAGTGCTTCCTAGGGGAGGTAACTCTTTGTTTATTGCCCTTATCCCTAAGAAGGAAAATCCACAAGGGTTGAACAAATTTCGACCAATCTCTTTTGTTGGTTGTGCTTATAAGATAATTTTGAAAGTCCTTGCAAGGAGGTTGAAGATGGTACTAGGAAGCATCATTCATGAGAAGCAAAGTGTTTTTGAATGGGGAAGGTATATGTTGGATAGTTGGTGACCAATGAAGTGGTTGATGATGCCAAGAGAAGGAGGAAAAATGTTTGATTTTCAAAGTTGATTTTGAAAAGGCTATGAGAGTGTGTGTTAGGAATTTTTGTGCTACATGATGAGAAGGATGGACTTTAGGAGAGAAGGATTAAGTGGATCAGAGGATGTATGGAATCTGCATCATTTTTTGTGCTCGCAAATAGTAATCCTACAATTGAATTTTCTCCTTGAAAAGGATTGCGAATAGGTGATCCTATCATGCCCTTCTTATTCGCAGAAGGTTTGAGTGGGCTTATGAGGTAGACTTTGTAAAGTGGAATCTTCTCAGGATATAAGGTGGGTAAGTGCTAAATAGAAGTATACTTATTGCAATTTGTAGATGATACTCTATTCTTTGCAGAATCAAAGCCTCATAATGTCTAGGTCATTAAATTTTTGTTGAGATTGTTTGAGGTGGTGTCAAGGTTGAAGGTGAGTTTTCACAAAAGTTGTGTGGGCGGTGTTGGGGTAGAGGGGAAACATTAAGCAAATTTGCCGGAATCCTTAATTGTAAATTGATGAGCATACCTTTTGTATACCTAGGAATGCCCTTAGGGGCAAACCCTAGGAAGGAAAGCATGTGGGAACTGGTCTTGGTGAAATAAAAAAATAAGTTGAGTGGTTGGAGCCATAAAACCTTATCTTTTGGTGGTAAGGAGGATTAATAAAATGCAAACAAACTTCATATAGGGATGTGTGAAGGAAGGGGTGAAGTTAGCTTGGGTAAAATGGGAGGATGTTTGTAGGCCAAAAGAGAATGAAGGGTTGAGGGTAAAAGATATTACCTTGTTCAACATGGCTCTACTTGGGAAATGGAGATGGAGATAGCTCATAAGGTGGATGCTCCATAGTGTTCAATTTTGAGGTAAAGATATGGTGTTTCATCCTAATTTAAGGTGAGTAGCTCATCTAATTTGGATTCACTATGGTGGAGGGACTTGGTTAGCATTTGTGGAAAAGATAAGGAAGGATCGTTGTATGATAATAATTTAGTGTGGAAAGAAAATTAACTTTTGGCATAATAAATGGGGAGGTGAGGATACTTTGGCAGCAAAGTAAGACATAATTTTTTGAATTCTGAAGAGAAATATGATGCTGTGGGGTAGATGTGGATGTTAGGGAAGATGGAAGGTGGAGTTGGGGGTTACATTGGAGAAGAGAGTGGTTTCTAGGGAGCTCCCTATGGTGGATAAATTTAAAGAGAAGATACAAGACTATGGCTTGGTGCATCAACAACCAGATTTATTACTTTGGAAAAATTCTTCAATAGGTTGTTACACGGTTACAGAAGTTTACATATCCATAGATCATGGCCATTCACCTGTTGACCCATTTTTGTACAAGCTTATTTGGAAGTTAAAAATGCGAGAAATGTGATGTTTTTCATCTGGAGGATGTCACTTAACAGGCTCCCAACTTTAGACAATCTCAAACACAAGAATATAATTGATCAAGGTGATGCGTTGTGTTGCTTTTTCCATATGGAGGAGGAGTCGCTGATTCATGTTATGTTCATTGTCCCCTTATCTGAGTGTGTAGAATGTAACGACCCGCCTCATTGCTATGACATCACCACTCTAAACCGTGAGAAATTTCAAATTTTAAATGAAAACTCTGTTAATTTGCTTATAAAAAACAAGAAAAGTAAATTTTCCTTCTTTCCTTGATATACATTCACCAAACAACGCACCAATACTTAAGTGGATACATATATATTAGTATAGTAACTCAGTACACATCATTCACATAATGGAAATTAAACTTGTTCATACATATAATTCAAATCTGTGATTTACATCTTTAATTCAACAAAAGAATCATGGAACCAACTATCGAGGAGTTGATTAACAAAACACAACTCTCTCCTAAAATAATCCCAACGCCATCATGTCGGCTCGGTGGCTCCTCAACAGAATCTCACTTCCTGCACCCTACTGCTGTCATTCTGCTCCCACAAACAAGGTTCGCGATCATCACAGGTATCAACCACACGATACAAAATTGCAAGGGTGGGTTCATTATAAAAAGAACCAATGCTAAATCCAAATAATCACAATTAGCAAGAAAACATACGCAGGCATCATGAGCTTACACAAAATTCATTATTCAACACCCACATTCAAGAATTATTCATCATCCACATTCAACAATTATTCATCATCCATCCATGGATCCAATCAATACTGCTCAGAATCATGCATGCACCTGACCTCAACTCTTAGATGCAATGTGGTACGTACCATCAACCAAGGAAATAGCCTAAGCGTGTCCACACGACACCTCAATTAGGGAAACTATGCAGTAATTGTCGAGGCCACCCAGTCGTGCACTGTAACTCCCTCCCTCCCTTGGTGATCAGCCTGGGCCACAAGGGAGTTCCCTACCAGGTGACGCACCCCCTAGTACAAAGTACATACTGCCATAGTTTATACTATTTCCCGTGTCATATGAGGCATGAAACATGGGCACCATCAAGTACAATGACCATGGATGAGTTAAAGATCCTAAGCCATCCCCTCAGAGATCCTTAAACTCTTTAACCACACTATTTTCCCCCACCAGGGACATCCAACAAGGTCAATGCAACCCCCTTCCATGAACATACACAACATGCAACGTATAAACGTGAGCACCATCAAGTACAAAAACCATGCATGAATTAAAGATCCTAAACATCCCCTCAGAGATATTTAAACTCTTTAACCACTCTATTTTCCCCCAACTGGGACATCCGACAAGGTCAATGCACCCCCCACGAACATACACAACATCCAACGTATGAAACATGAGCACCATCAAGTACAAAGACCATGGATGAATTAAAGATCCAAAACATCCCCTCAAAGATGTTTAAACTCTTTAACCACTCTATTTTCCCCCACTAGGGACATCCGACAAGGTCAATGCACCCCCCCTATGAACATACACAACATCCAACGTATGAAACATGGGCACCATCAAGTACAATGACCATGGATGAATTAAAGCTGTAACACCCTGATATATATATATATCTATATATTATTAGTAATTATGTTTGATGTTTGATTATTTGTTGCATTATTTTCATCCGTAATTATTTTTAAGGAGGTTAATTTAGTTAATAGAGGGGTGTGAATAGATAAGGATCTAGCTTCTCAAAGAAGCCTCTTGAGAAAGCTTCTCAAAGAAGCCACGAGGAAGCTTCTGGAGGAAGCCTCTTAATGAAGCTTCTAGAGAAAGCTACAAGAAGCTGCCTCGGTAAAAACGCTTCCCAGCCTTCGTTAACCGTTGGATCTTCTCGAACTTTCGTCTGCAGCTTCACAAGACAATTGTGCACATTCTGACCGTTGGGATCTTTGAGTAGATGTCTGGAGTGTGCTCGATGCTTCCGTTCCCGAGAGCACTTCTTATTTAAGCACTTCAGCCTTTGCTTTCGTGTAGCTTAGGAAAAATGTCTTTTCTTCTTCTTTCTTTCTTCCAAAGTCATTTCTAAAGTTCCAAGCACTTTCTCCATCACCCACAGCCACCATTAGCCACCACAAACCATCATTGTTCTCCATTGAAAACCCACACCGAGAGGAACCCTTCAACCGAAGCGGAATTTTCCAACTTGGCTTGCGGTTTCGATAGAGAACGAAAACCCTAATCTGACCTTTCATTTTCTTTCGAGGTAACCATGGTTCTATGCTTGTTTCTTGTTAGTTTCATCTTGTCTTTGCATCTTTTCTGACTTTGGAACTGCAATTGCATGTCTTATGCTTCCTTTGAAAAACCTTAGAGAAAGAGACTTTGTAAATGTTATCCTTTCATGAAATGCATGTTATTTTCGTAACCTACACTGAACCCTGGTCACATTGGCGTGGTCAGAATTTCCAAATGACGTTCCTTTGTAAAACCCAAAATGCTCTCAGCTCTTTCATGTAGTGATGTGGGTGTTTGACCCATAGCATTGTTACTAGCTTTGTTTTCTGAAATCCATACTAAGTCTCCTTCGTTTTGGCATGGTAGAGGCTTGTGTGGAATCAACGAGCAAGGACGAAAAGGAATCTTCAAGTGACGAGATGAGAAATCCGCGGGGTAGCTCACAATAGGTGAGGGGAGTTTATTATAAAATTTACCGTTTTAACACCATAGTTAGGGTCAGGGAACCTAGCTATGAGGATAACTGCCTGTCCCTGTTGCATGCTGATTTTTCTTTCAAGAAATTTTTGTTTTTAACTAATGGGATGCGATAAAATTGTTATTGATATGCATGCTGGTTTTTCAGGAGAAAATTATGTTTTGACGAATGGGATGCGACTTATATATATGTGTGTGTGTGTGTGTGTGTGTGTGTGTGTGTGTGTGTGTGTGTGTGTGTGTGTGTGTGTGTGTGTGTGTGTGTGCAGTATGTGATTTGTTGTTGATGTCGCTATTAAGGATTCTAATTGATATGTGATGATAATGATAATTATGATGATATTGATTTGAGATGACGTTGTTAATAAAAACCATGTCAACATGAATTGTTATTATTGATAAATATGTGAATATGAAATGAGGCTGTTGTTGTTGTTGATAACGTCATTGAGATGAGATGATATTTATGTTGTGAATGACATGGAAATGGAATGTTGATTGATGTTGGAAATGCATTGGCATGTGCATGTTGTGTATGTTCGTGGAGGGCACTGTGCACTGACCTTCCAGGGTCTTTGGCACTAGCTTTTGGCCACGTTCATACGTTGGATGATGTGTATGTTCGTGGGGGGCACTGTGCACTGACCTTCCAGGGTCTTTGGCACTAGCTTTTGGCCACGAACATACATCGTATGGAGTGTATGTCATGGGGGGTAGAGTGCACTGACCTTGTCGGATGGCCCAGACGTGGGTAACTAGCATGGTTAGAGAATCTAAGCATTTCTGAGGGGATGCTTAGGCGCTTTAATTGGTCCATGGTCTTTGACACTTACTTTTGGCCGTGATCATAGCTCATACGACACAGGAAATAGAGTAAATGTGGCTAAGTGTACTTTGTACTAGGGGGCTGTCACCTGGTAGGGAACACCTTTGGGCTCCCAGGCTGATCACCTATGGGAGGGGGGCTGTTACGTGCACAACCGGGTGGTCTCGACACACTCAGCACAGTTCCCTAAGTGAGAGTGTCGTGTGGACACGCTTAGGCTATTTCCTGATATTTGGTTGTTGTTGGTACGTACCACATTGCATCTGAGTGTTGAGTCAGGTGCATGCATCATTCTGTGCAGTCTTGATTGGGTCCATGGATGGATGATGAGTAATTGTTGGATGTGAATGATGAATATTTGTTGGATATGAGTGTTGAATAATGATTGTTGTGTATGCTTATCATGTTTGCCTATGTTCCTTGCTAATTGTGGTTATTCGGAATTGGTATTGGTTCTTTTATAATAAACTCACCCTTGCAATTTTGTATCATGTGGTTGATACCTGTGATGATCACGAACCTTGTTCGTGGGAGTAGAATGACAGTGGCAGGGTGTAGGGAGTAAGATTCTGGTGAGGAGCCGCCGAGCCGATGTGATGACGTTGGCGTTATTTTGGGAGAGAGTTGTGTTTTGTAATCAACTCCTCCGTAGTTGGTTTTAAAATTTTATTTTGTTGAGTTAAAGATGTAAAACTGGAATTTTAATTATATATATGAACATATTTAATTTTCGTTATGTGTATGACATGTACCGAATTATTGTTTCTATGTAATTATGCATATTCACTTAAGTAATGGCGTGTTGTTGGATGAATTTATGTTGTGACAAAATCACTTCTATTTTCATAAGCAAAAATTAAGGGAGTTCTTTTTATAAAAATTGAAATTATCGAATATTAGAGTGTGGATACCGTAGCGACGAGGCGGGTCGTTACAAAAGCTCCTAAGCATTCCCCTCAGAGATGCTTAAATTCTTTAACCACTCTAGTCTCCCACACAAGGGACATTCGACAAGGTCACTGCACCCCCCATGAACATACACAACATGCACATCTCAATGTATTTCCAACATCATCAACATTCCATTTCAATATCATTCTCAACATAAACATCATCTCATCTTAATGACGTTATCAACAACAACAACAACAACCTCATTTCATATTCACATAATCATCAATAATAACATCAATTCATGTTGACATGATCTTCATTAGCAACGTCATCTCAAATCAATACCATCATAAATATCAACATCACCACATATCAATTAATGTCATCAATAACAAGATCAACAGTAAGTCGCATTCCGCATATACATATATTTTTTTCATGCCTGAGATTCACATTTCCCAGGTCTTCAAACAACACAAGTCAAATAAGGACAATTATTTTATTCATCAACAATAGATTTATCGCATCTCATTCGTCAAAAGCAATGTTTTCTAAAGAAAAACTCAGCATGCAATAGGGATAGGCATATATTTGTAGAAGCAAGGCTTCATGGTGAATGTGATTCAAAGGTGTTTTGATGATAACAATGATGACAACAAAAGATGATGACAAAGGTGATGAACAAAAAGCTCAAAGATCAAAGAACAACTCAAGAGAATCAAAGAACATCTCAAGTGAATCAAGAACAAGTTCAAGAAGAAAGCCTAGAACCAAGAATCAAGATTCAAGATTCAAGATCTCAAGAATCAAGATCAAGATTCAAGACTCAAGATTCAAGAATGAAGAAAAAACTCAATCAAGATAAGTATTAAAAAGTTTTTTTAAAACTTTGAATAGCACATGAGTTTTTGACAAAACCTTTACCAAAGAGTTTTTACTCTCTGGTAATCGATTACCATATTGTTGTAATCGATTACCAATAGCAAAATGAGTTTGAAAAAGTTTTCAAACTGAATTTACAACGTTCCAATTATTTTCAAAAGGTTGTAATCGATTACAATGTTTTGGTAATCGATTACTAGTGCCCTTGAACGTTGAAATTCAAATTCCAAGGTGAAGAGTCACATCCTTTCACTTAAAAGCTTTGTGTAATCGATTACACTATTTTGGTAATCGATTACCAGTGACTGTTTCTGAAAAAATCAAAAGATGTAACTCTTCAAAAGGGTTTTGACTTTTTCAAATTGGTTTTAAGTTTTTCTAAAAGTTATAACTCTTCTGAATGGTCTTCTTGACCAGACATGGAGAGTCTATAAAAGCAAGGCTTTGTTTTGCATTTCAACAATCTTGAACACTTATTCATACAATCCTTTACAAGCCTTGAATCTCTTTGAACCTCTTCTTCTTCTTCTTTGTACCAAAAGCTTTCTGAAGTTTTCTGGTTTTCTAATCCTTGAAAACTTGTGCTATTCATCGTTTCATTCTCTTCTCCCTTTGCCAAAAAGAATTCGCCAAGGACTAACCGCCTGAATTCTTTTTGTGTCTTTCTTCTCCCTTTTCCAAAAGAACAAAGGACTAACCGACTGAATTCTTTTGTGTCTCCCTTCTCCCTTGTCAAAGAATTCAAAACGACACAGTCTGAGAATTCTTTTGATTCTTCCCATTCCCTAATACAAAAGTTTTCAAAGGACTAACCGCCTGAGAATTCTTTTGTATCCCCATTCACAAAGTATCAAAGGTTTAACAGCCTGAGATCTTTGTCTCAACACATTGGAGGGTACATCATTTGTGGTACAAGTAGAGGGTACATCTACTTGGGTTTGACTGAGAACAAGAGAGGGTACATCTCTTGTGGATCAGTTCTAGTTGAGGGTACATCCACTAGGTTCAAAGAGAACAAGGGAGGGTACATCCCTTGTGGATCTTTGCTTGTAAAAGGAATTTTACAAGGTTGAAAGAAATCTCAAGGACCGCAGGTTGCTTGGGGACTGGATGTAGGCTTGGGTTGTTGCCGAACCAGTATAAAAACTCTTGTGTGTTTGTTTCCTTCTTCCCTACTCTTTTACTTTCCGCTGTGCATTTAATTTCCGCTTTTACTTTCTATTAAGGTTCTCTTCTACTCCTCATTCTCTTAACAATTTAGTAAAAGCCTTAAAAGAGTAATTTTTTAATTAGTAAAGGTTTAGGAATAATTAATTCAACCCCCCCCTTCTTAATTATTCTGAGGCCACTCGATCCAACAATATTCTCATAGCTAGGTTCCCTAACCTTAACCATGGTGAAGAAACGGTAAATTTATAATAAACTCCCCTCACCTATCGTGAGCTCCCCATCAGTTCCTCTTTGTGTCACTTAGAGGTCTCCCTCTCGTTCACATTTGTCAGTCCAACGCAAGTCTCTATCATGCCAAAACGAAGGGAATTTAGTATGGATTTCAAAAACAAGGTCAAAGGCAACATTTGGGCTCAAATACCCCTGTCAAAACATAAAGGGTTGAGGGGTGTTTCGAATTCTACAAATGGAAACATCATTTTGAAATTCCGATCACTCCAATGTGACTGGGGTTTAGTGAATGCTACAAAAATAACTCCAATGTTATAAGAAGATAAGTTTTACAATATCTCATTCTCTAGGGTTTTTCAAAGGAAGTGTAAAAACACCCTAATATAGTACCCAACACACAAGAGACACTAAGAGGAACTCAAACTAACTAGGAGAAGGGTTTAGGAATGAAGATTACCTCAGAGAAGTTTTGAAATATAGGATTGGGGAATTTTCTCCACCGAATCCTTGAGTAGGATTCTGTGGATTCCACTCCGATTAAAGTGTTTCTCTTGGTGTGGGGGCTCAACGGCAAGCAACGGTGGCTCACGGCGGCCACCGGTGGTCTTGGGTGGTGAAAAATGAGGTTTTAGGGTTTGAGTGGCGTTTTGGAGAAGAGAGTGAAAAAATCATGTTTTTCACGCTGAAAACATATATTTAACCTACAATTCACACTTAGTGCATCTTTGGGCTCTCAGCGCCATTCCCTCTCTGTTGGAATTGGGCTTAGCGAACCTCTGGGCGCTCAGCGCCATTCCTTCTCTGTTGGAATTGCGCTTAGCGCGCCATTAGAGCTTAGCAAGAGACCAAAAGTTGTTATTTTCAAAATCCCAATGGCAGACTGTGGAAACATGTCATAGGAAGCTCCAGACAAAATTTGAAGACGATCCAACGGTTAATGAATCCGATATCCCGATTTTACTGAACTAGGTTTTGGTAAAATCTAAAATCTCATAATTTCAGCTTTACTCAACAAAACTCCACATAAATCAACATCCACATCAAGAAATTCACACATGACTAATTCAAGTCATATCTCAAATCATTTAAGTCAAATATATATTCAAACAACAAGCTAAACACAATCAAACATCAATTTATAATTAATAACATTTCAGGGTGTTACAACTCTCCCACCTTTTTAGAAATTTCATCCCTAAAATTTACCTGACTCAAACAAGGATGGATAGGATGCTCACATCTGACTCTCTAATTCCCACGTGTCATCTTCTCCTGATGTACCTCCCCAGATCACCTTGACCAAAGGAATCTCCTTCCCTCTTAGGTGCTTTGTTCATCTATCCTTGATCCTCAAAGGCAATGTTTCATATGTCAAGTTCTCTTTTACTTGTACGTCATCCAATTCGACCACATGAGACGGATCATGGATATACTTACGGAGTTCAAGCACATGAAAGACATTATTAAGATTAGAAAGTGATGAGGGTAATGCAATTTGGTATGCCCTAGGACCGACTCTTTTAAGAATTTGGAAAGGACCGATAAAGCGAGGTGTGAGTTTTCGGGATTTCAATGCTCGTCTAACCTCAGTCCATGGAGTGACTCTCGAGAATACATGATCACCAACCTCGAATTCTAGGTCTTTCCCTCTTGATAACTTTTCTGCCTACTCTGAGTGGTCCTCATCCTTTCTTGGATCAACTTGACCTTCTTGGTGGTTTGTTGCACCACTTCAAGTCCTAAGGTGAGGTCTTCTTCGGGCTCTAGCCAACATAAGGGTGTCCTACACCTTCTACCATATAGAGCTTCATAGGGAGCCATGCCAATGGTAGAGTGAAAACCGTTGTTGCAAGTGAACTCTATCAATGGAAGAAAGCTCTCCCAACTCCCCTTTTGCTCGAAGACACACACCCTCAAAAGGTCCTCCATGGACTAAATGGTTCGTTCAGTTTGGCCATCAGTCTGAACTTAGTCTAAACTTAGTTCATAACGCTTTGTTCAGGCTCTCACAAAATCTAGAGGTAAACCTAAGATCTCTATCAAACGCTACGCTTGATGGCACACCATGTAATCTGACAATCTCACTAATATACAGGGAGGTCAACTTTTCCAAGGAAAATCTGATATTAAGGGGAATAAAGTGAGCAGACTTGGTCAGCCTGTCAACAATAACCCAGATAGAATCCAAACCTCCGGGGGTTCTAGGTAGTCCTACAACAAAATCCATGGAAATATTGTCCCATTTCCTCTGGGGTATCTCCAAGGGTTGTAACTTCCCAGAAGGTCTCTGATGTTCTATCTTAACCTTCTGACAAACTAAACATGCATACACAAACTCACTAACCTCTCTCTTCATGTTGGGCCCCCAAAACATCATCTTCAAATCCTGATACATGTTGGTAGCATCGGGATGTATGCTCAAGTTACTCCTATGTCCTTCCTCTAAAATCATCTTCCTAAGTTCGGGCACATTGGGAACACAAATCCTATCTTGAAGTCTCAAGACTCCATCTGGTCCAACATTGAAACTACTATCTCTTCCTGACTCTATAGCTTCTAACTGGGTCCTCAGAAAAGGATCAGTCTTCTGGCTCTCCTTGATATCTCCTAGTAACTCACTAGTCATCCTTAAAGTTCCTAATCTCACACTATTAGGGGTAACCTCACATGCAAGGCTAAGGTCTCTAAATTTTTCTAGGAGATCCATCTCTCTAACCATCAAGGCAAATATATGCAGGGATTTCCTACTCAAGGCGTCAACCACCACATTGGCTTTACCAGGATGGTAGCTAAGCTCAGAATCATAATCTTTAAGAAACTCTAACCATCTCCTTTGACCCATGTTCAGCTCCTTCTGACTAAACAAGTACTTAAGGCCCTTATGATCACTAAACACCTCAAACTTAGAGCCAAACAAGTAATGTCTCCACATCTTAAGGGCAAAAACTACAACAGCCAACTCCAGATCATGGGTAGGATAATTCCT
Source organism: Glycine soja (assembly GCF_004193775.1). NCBI lineage: Eukaryota > Viridiplantae > Streptophyta > Magnoliopsida > Fabales > Fabaceae > Glycine > Glycine soja. Next base: position 26,052,077 of record NC_041006.1, read on the forward strand.
CTCATGAGTCTTGAGTTGTCTAGAAGCATAGGCCACTACTTGGCCATTTTGCATCAACACTCCTCCTAAACCCATCCTCTTTCATGCATCACAATACACCTCAAAGGGTTTTCTCGGGTTAGGTAAAACTAGTACTGGAGTGGTTGTCAATTTTTCCTTAAGGGTCTGGAAACTATTCTCACATTGGGTATCCCACACAAAAGCTTGACCCTTACGAGTCAGTTTAGTCAAAGGTAAAGCTAACTTGGAGAAACCTTCTATGAATCTCCGGTAGTATCCTGCTCAACCCAGAAAACTCCTAATCTCAAAAATAGATTTAGGACTCTCTCACTCAAGAACGACTTCTATCTTAGAGGGATCTACAGCTATACCCTCTTGAGATATCACATGTCCTAGAAAACTAACTTTCTCTAACCAAAACTCAAACTTGGACAACTTAGCATAGAGTTGTCGGTCCCTAAGGGTATGCAACACAATCCTCAAATGTTCTTCATGTTCCTCTCTAGTCTTGGAGTATACCAAAATATCATCTATGAATACTACCACAAAACTATCAAGGTAAGGGTAAAAGACTCTATTAATGTAGTCCATAAACACACCTGGAGCATTAGTCACACCAAAGGGCATGACAAGATACTCATAGTGACCATAACGGGTCCTAAAAGCAGTCTTAGGTATATCCTCAGACTTCACTCGAATCTGATGGTAACCTGACCTAAGGTCTATCTTGCTAAATACACAAGCTCCTACCAGTTGGTCAATAAGGTCATCTATTCTAGGCAAAGGGTACTTATTCTTAATCGTCACCTTATTCAACTGGCAGTAGTCTACACACAACCTCATGGTCCCATCTTTCTTCTTCACTAACAAAATTGGTGCTCCCCATGGAGACACACTTGGTCTCATAAACCGCTTCTCGAACAACTCCTCTAACTATTTCTTAAGTTCGGCTAACTCAATAGGAGTTATCCTATAAGGGGCTATGGATATGGGTCCAGCACCAAGTACCAGGTCTATGGAAAACTCTATCTCTCTCTCGGGTGGTAGATGTTAGTCGATGAATACGACTAACATTTGTGTATAAAACCTGTGTAAATTGTATCAAACTCCTCCAATTTATGGTTATTTTGTAGTGTTGTAATTACTTTTTGTTAAAGATAGGTAATAAATACTTAGTACTCCCATTTTATGTGTTTAACAATCATTTCCTCTCAATTTCAGGTTAATTAGGCAAGTTTGTGAAGTGTTGATTTTCATCCGCTCGCTAATAATAGAACCTCAAAGAGAACTATGCTTGATCCTCAAGAGAAAGCAACGCTGGGGACTTAGTCTTCCATTAATCAATAGATAACGAACTTATAAATTGAAGATCGAAATTTTATTGCTACTGGAATTGCAAAACAAAAAAATGTCCCAAAGAATAACCTAAAACTTAAAAAAACGAAAATAAGGGAGAGAAGAGAGAGGCTAAACTAGAACCTTGGTGCTATTATATAGTTTTCCAGCCCCAAAGCTTACAAATCTGTTTTAAATCCAAGCCCATAAATAAAATCAAATCAAATCTAGATAAGATAAGATAAGATAAGATAAGATCTAGATGAAATAATATCTAGATAAGATCAAATCTAAATAATATCTAGATAGGATAAGATCTAATTTTGTAGAATAAAATAGTCTGTCCTCTTCAAATTCAAGCCCAATTCTGGATTCAAGCCCAATGCTTCATTAATTCCTGAACTTAGATTAAAAACATCAAATTAGCTGAATGGGCTCAAATAATAAAACTGCCTAATTAATTTGATAATTAAAATTAATCAGTACTTAAAATGGTGCAAAAAGGGTGTCGCAACCTACCCTTCGGAGGGAGGGCGACGCGAGACTCATGGGTGCATCTTCCATGAAAGGAAAATGTGCGGAATCGCCACCAACGTTTATTTGAGGAAAACATCAGAAAAACCGGAAAAAGACGTGGTCTATGCACTTTAAGTGAAAGGTTCGGGAGTTGTATTTACGCACGGGGAAGGTATTAGCACCCCACACATCTGTCACAAGGGATGGCAGCCTTTTAATCAAGTGTACAAACATGACTTCAATTTGTTTTATTTTCCCTTTTTTACGTTCTTATGTCTTTTTGTGCCTTTTATATATTTTCTTTTTGTGGTCGACAAGGGTGTTTCCCTTGCTCCTACGTATTCCTCAATTGTGATAAGGAAATCAGACCTACGTAGTTCTTTGAGAACTAAAAGTTGGTTAAATTGTTTTTATCCTTTTTTGCAAGATATATTTTGATTGAATGAAAGGTCATTTAAGGCGTTGGACCATTAAACGATCTTTCGATTCTTTTGAAAGGAGAGAAAACATTAAGGCATTGGACCATTAATGATCTCTGGGTTTTTTGAAAGAGGTGACAAAGCTATGTGTTGATTTTAGGCTTTAAAAATCCACGTTTAACCAATAAAAGCGAAAAAGACCATTTCAAGGCGTTGCACCTTAAAAAATGATTTTTAGGTGATGACAAAAACTTGATTTATGAATTGATTTTAGCCTTAGTTTCACTTTGGTTATCAGTCAATTCGATTAAGAAAGAAAATCCCAAAGAAAAATTTCCGATTGATTTTTTTTTATTATTTTATTAAAAGATATTTTTTATTATTATATTATTATTTTGCCTCTTTTAGGTTTTAAACGTGGTTACAGCGTGAAAGATCGGTCGGATTTTATTCTAACAGAAATTAAAAGATGTCACAATTCAAATGATCGGTGAAAATTTATTTTATTTTTTATTAGAAGAGAAAATGACTTAAATAAATGACTAAAGCACGTCAAAAGAGGTACGGAAAGTAAATGAAAAAAAAATAAAAGCACGCGAAACAAGTGGGGACCACTAAGGGTACATAGAATGAATTGAAAGGTTCGATTTCGGGAACTTACCGGTTGAAGACCGAAGAACGACGAAGATCGAACAAAGAACGATGAAGAACGGTGGAAAATCTTCACGAAATCGCCCACGGAAACGTCTCGGAAGCATTACGGAAGTGCCTCGGCTTGAATTTTCTTCACGGAAACAATTTTTCTGACTAATTTTAAGTGATTCTCAGATAGTAGGAGGGTTGAACATTTTTGTTCTGCCCTCCTCCCCATATCTATAGGGGAAAAGAGGGAGGTGGTTGCTGCCCAGCTCGCCCAGGCGAGTTGGGTTGCTTCCACCAGAAGGCACCGCCTTCTGTTGGAAGATCCTGGAAGGCCCAAGTGGGCCTGATTGCTATTTATACACCCATGTTTACTAAATACACCCCCTCTGCCCTTTTTTTGCTGATTCTGTTTCCGTAACGTTACAGAACTTTATGAATTACGTAACGATACTTGTTTTCTTTCTGTATTGTCACGAAACCTTACGGATTACGCAATCATCCCTTCTTTGGCTTCCGGAATGTTACGGAACTTTACGGATTGCGCCTTAACACGTCCTTTCAACTCCCGATATGTCGCGGAACTTAACAGATTGCCTAACGATGGGTGTCAAGTATCTCAAAGTGGTCAAGCGAGGGTCGCATCCCAACAAACAGATGATCCCCGGAAGAAATTAGGGTATGACAGTTGCCCCTCTTTACTTGTCTTTTATTGGAGATAAAAGGGAAGTAAAGATAAGACACTAATTTCGTTCGAGCGAAACACCATTCGGCCGTTCAATCTCCACGCCAGCGGAACCTGCAAAAATTTGAAAATGATCAGCATCGAATGACCAACATCATCCTGATACTGTCGAATTCGTTCCTCTCGATTGACGAAAGGCGCGGATGACCATAATTGTATCTCCCCATGTCATCGGGCTCGCCGCCTCTGGATGACAAAATGCACAGAATGACCATAATTTGTCTCTACGTGCCATCAGACACGATTTTGTCTGGATGGCAAAAAGGTGCGCAGAATGACCATAATTTGTCTCCGCATGTCATCGAGCTCGCCGCCTCTGGATGACAAAAGGGTGCAAAATGACCATAATTTGTCTCTGCGTGCCATCGGACACGATTGTCTCCGAATGGTGAAAAGGTGTGCGGAATGACCATAATTTGTCTCCGCTTGTCATCGGGCTCGCCGCCTCTGGATGACAAAAGGGCACAGAATGACCATAATTTGTCTCTGCGTGCCATCGGACACGATTGTCTCCGGATAGCGAAAAGGTATGCAGAATGACCATAATTTGTCTCCGCATGTCATCGGGCTCACCGCCTCTGGATGACAAAAGGGCGCATAATGACCATAATTTGTCTCTGTGTGCCATCGGACACGATTGTCTCCGAATGGCGAAAAGGTGTGCGGAATATCCATAATTTGTCTCTGCATGTCATATGACCTCAGGGTCAGTATGACAGAGATTGTGGGGCGGCCAACAAAAGCGAGGCTCTTGCTCCTACGTATCCTCAATGAGGAACTCGGACCTACGTAGTTCTGGATAACTTGTGAGACTAAAATAGTCTCGGTGTTTTCTTCACTAAAATGCGAACATGCTTTAGTAAAGAGACAAAACTTCCAACTGATCAGAGCAACATATGCTTTTTGGATGAAAAACAATGTGTCTATCGGGGAAGGAGAGTATGCTAATGAATTTTTCTCATAACCATAAATGAGATTTTGGATGTTAGCATTTCGCTTCTAAATGACCATTTAGAGGAAACATTGGGTTCAACAAAAATAGAAGAAAATCACTCAAAGTGTATCAATCTCACACGGGTAAGTGTTTCATCCTAATTCCGAACCATAGATATGTCATGACTTGATTTTGCAAATCATTTCCTATCAAATCAAAGATTACATGTGTGATCATGGATCAATAGGACTTTTTCTTGGGAATGGTTTGTTTCTTTGGGAAATTTGGTTTTGAGTATTCTTGGCCTTTTCCTTTTCTGTTTTTGTTTAGTGTGAGGTGAACAAGCCACCAACGCACAGGATTTTGGTTGGCAATCAAAGGGAGAGGACCACTTTAGGTTGTGGTTTCCTTTCTTTTTTTTGTTTACATGGTGACAATTCTGTATTGTTCAAATATTGTCTGGTCCAAAGACCTTTCTGTACATTTCTTTTCTTCCGATGTTTGATCGGGAATTTTCTTTCCTTTTTTGCTTTCTCCCCCTCTTTTGATTGGGAATTTTCTTTTTTTGCTTTCTCTCCACTCTTTGATTGGGAATTTTCCTTCTTTGTTTTCTTCCGAGGGCCAGGATTGACATTCTCACCCTGGGTCAAGGTTTATGGTAAGTTGGGATTTTGGCTCAAGGCTTGTAGAACGGCTAGACATGGTATATGTTAGGGTTTGGCCAGCGGTTCGAGGATAAAGGGGATGTCCCACATTATTTCCATGATACACATGCAACAATGATGATTAGGAAATTTTATGCAAAACTAGTCACGCATGCACCCATGTGGACACTCAAGCATCAAGTTTTTATGGTCATGTGATGATAGGGCTCATGATTCATTTCCTCTATTTAAGTCAACCCAATGCTTCCAAAACACGTTCTTTTATCAATTTGTGCATTCATCCGAGTCCATTTTGGGTGTTTGGGAAAATTTTCACAGCATTCACCCTTTAGGTGTATACACATTTTTTCAAAAACTGATTATGATCAGTCAATATTTTAAAAGAAAAGCTGGAAGTTATCTCTTTTCAAAAGCATGTTGGTTTTTTAGCTAGACAACTTATTATTTTTTTTCTTTTCTTTTTTCCTTTTTTTTTCTTCCTTTTTTCTCTTCTTTTTTAAGTTATTATCATTTGTTCATTTCCTCTCCTTTTTCTTTTTCTCTTTTTCTCTCTGAAAAGGTCGTGCGAACGAGGGCGCACACTACCTACTTACGTCTAACCATAAGGTAAACGAAAAAACGCACGAAATGGTAAGTCGCAAAAAAAAACGTTGACAAAATAACTGAGAGCCATAACGCCAAATAGAAACAACAAAAAATAATAACAGCAACGTTAGTAACCATATAGACAATAACAGAAAACAGTAATGTCAATAGCAATATAGACAATAACATAAAACGTCAATAGCAAACTAACAGAAAACAGTAATGTCAATAACAAAAGTGCGGTGACCTCGGTCACGTGGCTCCGCTTCCTCCCAAGAAACTGAGCAAGTCCGTCATTTCTTCATCCATAAGGGCCTCCTCTGCCTCACCGGGGGATCCTGTAGGCTCCTCCCCTATCTGGGCCTCGGGCCAGTCTCCGGGCCATGCGACCTCAGCCCCAAACTGCTTTGGAGTAGGGCATGCAAAAGGAGCGAAACCCTACCCCTGCTGACTAAGGCTGAACCAGTAGAGACACTCATGTATCTGCACCTGCCCCCGGTGGTTGGCCGCCTGCTGGCGAACCAAGTGTTGTAGATAACGTTCCATGCCTAGTGATACTGCGGGATCGGCCTGATGAGGTTCTGGCTGAGCGTCTGCGGCCTGATGTGCATCACCTTGTGCCTGCCTAGGTGTGACATCCTAGAATTTCTACTCGGAATTTTGTAAGTGTTACATTTAAATAATTATATATATATTATTCAGTATATATATATATATATATATATATATATATATATATATATATATATATATATATTCTTGGTAGAAGCATGTACATTGGGAGAAAGATACGCGGGTTAGACTAATTAACAAAGAGTAACCCATAACCGAACGGTTATAGATTAATTCGCAATTAATTAGTCTAAAAATTATCGTTTTGCGTGCAACTTAAAATTTAACAAAACCAACCTCAGAACCACGCTCAGGGTCTCATTCTGAGCGTTTTGATATATATATTGCATACTTTTGAAAACGGCCCCCGACAGGTGCAGAGAAACGCGAGGAACTGGAACCAGAGAGGTGGCACGCAAACCGAGGCAGGATCTCAGCATCCAAAAAGGTTCATTTTTTTTTCTTCCTTATGGCTGAGTATGATGTCAAATCAAAGGAAAAAGGTGGGCCCTTTTGCTCCACTTAAAATGGGACATGTCGCAATTGCTTTTAGAAAGGAAAATGAAAAAGAAAAGAAAATTATTTTTTTATAAAAAAGCCCAAATCTTCTCTCTCTTCCTTCAGCAAATTTCAGAAGCTTTTCCTCCCTTCCACGTTGCTTTTCTTCTTTCTTCTTCTCCACCATTGTTACCTCCATTGAAGCTCCAAATTCCTCTTCCTTTCTACCCCAAATTGCAAGGAAAAGCCATTTTTGGAGTCTTGGAGCCTCCCTCTACTTCATGGGGCTTTAAATTTCAGGTAAGGGTGAACTTCTTCTCACTTGAAATTTGTGGGTGTTGGGTTTTTGGGAGCTATAATGGGTAGTTCTACTAGGTTATTGCCTTAGGGTAGTTATTTGTGAAGGAATTTGTTGAAATCATGCTAAACTTGACATGTTTGATGTGAGCAAAACTACCCATGCTGATTTAGGGTTTAATAATGATGCTTTGTGTTATATGTATGCTTAAAATGTTGATAGAAAACTGGTAGAGATGATGGGGAGAGTTGACTTAGGGTTAAATGTGAGAATGGTAGTGTTGTAGGTGGAAAAGTGTGAGATTTTGAGGGTTGAAAAGCCAAATTTGGGGTTAGTGGAAACTGGAGTCTAAGGTGAGTTGATTCTAGTTTAGAATGTCAATTAGGACTTGTAGGAAAGCTTGGGCAGAGCAAATGAGAAAAAGGAGTAACAAATGTGAAAGAAAAGAGCCATTTCTAGGGTAAATTGGGTGTTGAGAGGTCAAATTTTGAATAGGTGGAGTTTGCACCTTAAAACCAGTTTGAGCAAGTCTAAATCAATGATATAGACTTGATGAAGATGAGATTTTACCCCAAAATTACCCAATTTTAATTTTCACCTTTCAAACCTTGAGAATTCACTAAATTGATGGGTTTTGGATACCTAGAATTTGATTTACCTTGATTAGAAGTTTGTTTTTGGCTTGAGTATGATTTATACATGATTTAGGACTTGTAGGATCCAATTTGAGTAAAATTGGATGTATGCATGTTGGATTTCGAAATCTGCTACATTATGCAGAAAAATGTTGTTAAATTGTGCAGCAAATTTTGCCTATTATGCAGAAAAATGGTTGTGCATTGCTAGTCACGGGAAAGGTAGTACATCTCGTGTTCTAGATATTTTCTAGCAGATCCCAACGGTCAAAATTTAGATTTCTGTATTAGGAACCTCCAGTAAAATGTTCAAGGTGATCCAATGGTTAACGAATCAGAACGAAGAGAATGTTACTGGGGCATGTGAGTAGGAAAAACTGTGGAATTTGAATGAGTTTTGGGCAGAGTTTTCTGCCTCTACTTTGTTTTCTTGGTTTAGGGTAGTTTCATGACAAATGAAATTGAATTTTTTGGATATTGTGAAAGCTTTGAGGGGTTGATGGGGACCCGTTGCTGAAAGGAACGAGGATAAGGGCTACGTAGGAGTGCGTGAGCTCAATTTAAAGGTGGGCAACTGGGGATGGTGTGCTTATGCCTGACTTGTGGAAATGGGAGAGTTGATTTGCACCATCGCCCGATCGCCACCTAGTACCACATATGACGGGTGCCCCATAATCCAATAAGCTTGATGTGAGAAAGCGTGGGTCTTCCTACTTTTGTTTATTGACCACAGAGTGGTACCTGGAGATATGTCGCAGGGGTCAGGAGACCTTGGGGACGTCAGGTGGGGTGCTACTGCCCAAAAGCAAGCTTGGCCAATCCCGACCCAACCCAGGCATAGTCAGTCAGTGAGAACCTGTGACGTACCTAAGCAGGCGAGCTCCTGGGAGTCAACCAATAAAAGAACAAAGTCCACGAATCAAGGAGGCTTGTGTGGCGGCTGGCCAGCTATGTATCTTGGGTGGTATCTGAAAATTAGCAACTGCTAATCAATTACCATTCGTGGGTAATCGATTACAGGGTTTAAAAATGGAGACAGGATGATAAGTAGTTTCTGGTAATCGATTACCAATTGTGTATAATCGATTACACAGGGTGATAGGGCACTGGTAATCGATTACCAGTTGGGTGTAATCAATTACACAGTGTTATCTGCTACTGGTAATCGATTACCATTTATGTGTAATCGATTACACAGTGTAATTTTTAGTTTCCAATGTGCAAAGGTTGTGTAATTCATTTTTGGGCACTGGTAATTGATTACATACTTTGGTAATCGATTACCAGAGAGGAAATCCCTTGAGAAAGACATTTTGACTATGCGTAGCCGTTATGGGACGCATTGTATTGTTACCTGTGTAGTTAGATTTCTTGTGAAAGAGTCTACCCTCTTTCTTTAACCTCTTGTAGATCATGATGGCAGCGCAGTTGATCCATGATCGCGTGGTGATGGAGTGCCTAGAGGGTGTTTGGGAGACCATCGAAGGCAATGAGAGGTGCCAATTTCGTGGCACAATTCGACTCACTGCTACTTCATTAGTACATCCGGAGGAACCCGCACGCACACTTTAGCAGCCTGTGGAGTGGATACTACCTACACCTACTCCATATCGACTAGTTGAGCTGGTTCAAGTGACAGTGGTGTCATCCTCTGAAAAGGATCTTGAAGAAGACCCAGAGGAGTTACCTCCTGAACCTGCTATGGACGCCCTTGACTTACCTGAGGATGATGAAGACCCACTCCCTGATGTTGATTCCCCAGAGGATATTATGTCAACATCTGAGGCAGACTCTACAGAGGAGAGTGGCCCTGGAGGGACAGCGAATAGTGACGACTCTTCATCATAGCAGATGGCTCCTTAGACTAGGCGTACATACTTTTTGTGGGTGGGTGTATCTATGTCATATTGCTAGGTTTACTCTTTTGATTTTTGGGTGGGTAGACCTATTGTATAGAAATTTTGATGATTGTATATATTGTGGCTGAAGCCACCACAGTTGTTACCTTTGCTTTGGATGTCACTATGTTATTTTGCAAACTCCCATATTTTGGACAGTTTTAGATGATAAATATAATTATGTTTAATCTTGTTATTTGAAAAGGAAATGTTAACAAACTTTATTTGAAAAGAGTTTACCGACCGTATCTTATTATTTTTCACGTGACGACCTAAAATGATGGCTGGTATATGTTTTTGAAAGAGCAAAATAGTTTAGAGGTTATGAGTGATCAGAAAGAAATGAATCCGAATAGAGTTGTGAATTGGCCATTTAGGACTTTATAGTGATAAATTTTCCTTCTGAATTTAATTACCGTGAAATGAATAACAATGCGAAAAAAAAGGAGAGAGAAAAGAAAAAAATAATTTCCCATGGTTTCTGCTATTTAATTTATTACTATTAAACCAGTCATTATTTAGGGACGCCACACTAGGCGTGTAGTGGTCCGAGCGAAATCCTGCCCCGGTATGCATAACAGTTGAGCAATGGTCTCCTCGTCAAACCCGTCAACCCTGTTCCTCCTCTGGCTGAACTCACACTGCTGGCCTTCCTCCAAAACTAGTGGGTCACCCAGGAACTGGATGAGAACATCGGCGTCAAAGGGAATCCACTGACCCCTCACCCATGAACGCATGTCTCGCACTCCCTCCTCTGTGGGCCAAGCATTAGCATAGAACTCCAGGACTATCTCAGGGTCAAACTTAGCCATGGGAGTCACCAGCGACGTCCAATGCCTGCGAGCTATCTCCTCCTGAAAATCTGTATACTCATCCTCCCTGAGCTGGACGCGCCTCTCTCTGTGGAACGATCATCCTTTGATGGCCTCGAAGCACTGCTGGTGCTCGGCGCTCCGGAAACGGTGGCTATCAAACTCGGGGGCGGCACTGGACCCTTCTGCTACGGTGTCTCTTCTAGACCTCTTCGTGGAAAGCTTTTTCGGAGCCATTTCCTGCGAAGACAAACGTTTGGAAAGTCAATTTACAAGGAAGTGTCATTTTAAAGGCTAACCAAGTAAAAATGGCATACAACTGCTTCCAACACAAACATCAATTTAGATTTAGGGCAAACTCACATACATACTTTTATGATCATACATGCACGCAAGATGCTCCGCTATCTAAAAACTATACTCATGTACATTCAAAGCATTTTGCTACCCAAATTACATACATGCATTTCTTTGCTAAACTTATACACATGCATACTTGAAGTATTTTTGCTACCCAAAGATCATATACACGCATGTCTTTGCTAAACTTGTACACATGCATATTTGAAGTATTTTTTGCTACCAAAGAAAATTACATTTCATGCATATTCAAGTATCTTGCTACTCAAATTACATTTCAATTCAACAAGGTTTTTGGTGAGGTATCTTTTTGCTATCTATATGCAACATACATATATCTTGTGAGGTATTTTGCCACCTAATCTATATCTATATGTGCATGATGAACAACATTCTCAAACAACTAGGCAAACATCATGGTGCAGCCCCAAAAATCAGCCGCTAGCCTAAAGGGAAATCCCTATCACAATGCTTTCATTTTCATGCTTTCTTGCACTCAAAACCAAAGGCTTGGATTCCTAGGGCTAAGTCCTTAATTTGGGCACTTATTCTAACCTCTACATGTTGTCCATATACACACAAATCAGCCCCACAATCCAAAGTTCACAAAACCATGCCCAAATTTCATTGAGGCATTTCACCGAGCACTTGGTGGGCGCACTTTTGGGTGCCAATAACAAGGGAATAGGGTGGCTTGCCCCATTATTTCAGAACACAACCTAGGCCTAAGGCCATCCCCTACAACCCCTCAATTCAAAGAAACAAAGCACCAATTTGCCCCAAATTGTCTCACGGAATTGGCCAAATTACATACCATTCAAAGCATAAAAGGCATCAATGGAAAGCTAGAAACCAAAGGGTAGTGCACTTACTTGTATGGAGTGACCAAAAACACTAAGAATGGAAGCAAAAGCGCAAAAATGGTGGCCTAGGGGTGAAAATCTGCAAATCCTGTTGGTGTTTGCTTTTTTGAATGAGGGAGGAGAGTTTTTGGGTGGAGAGAAACTCCCCCTCCCTCATTTTTATGTTTCCAGGTGCAGGGGTGCTCGCCCAGGCGAGCTAACCTGTATTTTTTTTTTTGGAAGACACAAGTATGCGCTCTCTACGGGTCAGCGTTCGCTTACTCGAACCCCCTTTAGGGTAGATTAGGCATCCGTTATTTACTTTAAAGACACAATAGTAATAATTACTGGGAATTTAAAGGATACTAGGTTGTCCCCCAGCTGCGCTTTCCACTTGTCCAGAGCTGGGCATGAGCCGACGATCTATCGATCGTGATCCTAGCCTCTACTTGTGTCCGTCCCTAACTGCCTAAAAGCAGGAAACGACATGGCGCAACAAACTGTGGCTGCATTACCGTTTTACCTTGATTGGTTTCTGCCTTTGGATCCGGCCCAACATTTGACCACTGCCTAAGACGATTCTGCTCCTGTCATACGATAACAAAATATGCATGCGTATGCATATGCATAAGCGTTTTCAAATGCAATAATCCTTTTAGTGAAAGCTGGTCAAGTTCAGTTTTAATTAAGCGCTTGGGGCATCCCATGGACTGAGCAAAAAGGCTCAGGTTATCAAATTTTGGACATAGTTTGAAACACAAAGTGAGGACCGAAACCTCAATTCCATATTCTTTTCTTTTAAAAGACTGTGATGAGAAATTACAGTGGAGAGGAATCCCTCGGGGAAACCAAGAAGGACATACACAAAAATAAAAGAACATGCAGCGACTTCCTCAATTGCCCCAGATCCTAAGCGTAGTATCGCTTGACAACATCGGAGTTCACGGGTGAAGGTAGCTCCTCGCCATCCATGTTGGTGAGCACCAGAGCCCCTCCAAAAAAATCCCTTTTTACAATGAAAGGCCATTCGTAGTTCAAGACCCACTTCCCTTGATTATCTTTAACAGTGTGGGACACCTTTTTCAGCACAAGGTCCCCTTCATGGAACTTGCGCGAGCGCACCTTCTTGTCGAATGCGTTCTTCATCCTTTGTTGATGCAGACGCTCATGGCTCATGGCCGTCAAGAGCTTACCTTCAATAAGGTTGAGTTGGTCGTAGCGTGTTTGAGCCCACTATGATTCTTCTTGGCCCGATTTCGCTAGTATCCTCTTGGAAGGGACCTCTACCTTAAATGGGAGTACTGCTTCCATCCCATAAACCAAGGAGTACGGTGTTGCGCAGTAGAAGTTCGTACCGAGGTTTGGTATCCATGCAGGGCAAAAGGAAACATCTCATGCCAATCTTTGTACGACACTGTCATTTTCTGAATAATTTTCTTAATATTCTTATTGGATGTTTCCACGGCTCTGTTCATCTTTGGTCGATAGGGCGTGGAATTGTGATGTTGGATTTTAAACTCCTCGCACATTTCCCCATCATCTTGTTATTCGAGTTGGTGTCGTTGTCCATGATGATCTTCCTCGTCAAATCGTATCAGCAGATGATTTCCCTCTTAATGACCCTGACCACCACACTCCTGGTGACGTTAGCGTATGACGCGGCTTCGACCCACTTAGTGAAGTAATCAATTGCCACTAGGATGAAACGATGTCCATTTGCAGCTTTGGGTTCTATGGCCCCAATCACGTCTATTCCCCACATGGAAAACGGCCACGACGCAGCCAAGACATTTAGAGGCAGGGGCGGAGCGTTGACATTGTCTGCGAATGTCTGGCATTTGTGACATTTCCTCACATGGAGACAGCAATCGCTCTTCATGGTGAGCCAATAGTAACCTGCCCTTAAGATTTTTCTAGCCATGGCGTGCCCGTTAGCGTGCGTACCAAAAGAGCCCTCATGGACCTCCCCCAGCATGCTTTCTGCTTCCTTAGCATTCACGCAGTGTAGCAGAACCATATCATGGTTTCTCTTGTACAGTATGCTTCCGCTCATGAAGAAGTCGGCCGCCAATCTCCTCAATGTCCTTTTGTCGTTGTCGGAAGCCTCCGGTGGGTACTCTTTGCTTTCAACGTATCGCTTGATATCGAAATACCAAGGCTTACCGTCCCGTTCCTCTTCCACCCGACAACAATGTGCGGGTTTTCCACGACACCAGAACTCAATGTATGGCAGGTCCCCGTGCGATGTTAGCTGGAACATGGACGTTAAAGTGGCAAGCGCATCCGCCATTTGATTTTCCTCTCGGGGAACGTGATGGAAGGAGATCTCATCAAAGGAACCAGCCAATTCCTTGATATAGGCTTGGTAGGGTATCAGCTTGGGGTCTCTAGTTTCCCATTGCCCTCTCAGCTGGTGAATCACTAGTGCTGAGTCCCCGTACACCTTGAGTAGCTTGACATTGGAGTCAATTGCGGCCTGGACGGCCAGGGCACACGCTTCATACTCAGCCATATTGTTGGTGCAATCGAACCCCAGCCTGGCTGTGAAAGGTATACATTGATTGTCCGGAGAGACCAATACTGCTCCAACGCCATGGCCTAGAACGTTTGACGCTCCATCAAACCACACGATCCACTTGTCCCGGTTCTCGTCTAGATTTTCCTCAAACAAGGTCATGATGTCCTCATCCGGGAATTCGGGATGCATGGGTTGATAGTCGTTGAGAGGTTGATGAGCCAAATAATTTACCAAGGCACTTCCTTTTATCACCTTTTGGGTGACGTAGACTATATCGAACTCGGATAGCAAAACTTACCACCGGGCGATCCGCCCTGTGAGAGCAGGCTTCTCAAAGATGTACTTAACCGGGTCCATCTTGGATATCAACCAGGTGGTATGGCTCAGCATGTATTGTCTTAGACGGTGGGACGCCCAGACTAAAGCACAACAAGTTCTTTCAAGTAGGGAGTAGTTCATTTCACAGGCCGTGAACTTCTTACTCAAGTAGTAGACAGCGCGCTCTCTCTTCCCGGACTCGTCATGTTGCCCCAGCATACATCCCATCGACTCGTCCAAAATCGTCATATACAAGATGAGAGGCCTTCCGGGTACCGGCGGCACGAGCACGGGAGGGTTCATGAGACACCTTTTGATCCTTCCAAACGCCTCTTGACAATCCTCGTTCCAGCAGATGGATTGGTTTTTGCGTAAGAGTTTAAACAATGGCTCACAGATAGCGGTGAGCTGTGATAAGAATCTGGCAATGTAATTCAAACGTCCCAGGAAATCTCGGACCTGCCTCTCGATACAGGGTTATGGCATCTCAAGGATGGCTTTCACCTTTTCAGGGTCCAGCTCTATCCCTTTCTAACTTACGATGAAACCTAGCAATTTCCCTGACTTGACCTCGAAGGTGCACTTAGCGGGGTTTGACCTCAATTGATATTTCCTAAGCCTTTCGAACAACTTTCGAAGGTTGACAAGGTGTTCCTCCTCGGTCTTAGACTTGGCAATTATGTCGTCCACATAGACCTCGATTTCTCGGTGCATCATATCGTGGAACAAAGCCACCATAGCCCGTTGATAAGTTTCCCCGACGTTCTTGAGTCCAAAGAACATCACTTTATAACAAAACGTCCCCCACAAGGTGACGAAGGTAGTCTTTTCCATATCCTCCGGCGTCATTTTTATCTGATTGTAACCGGAGAACCCATCCATGAAGGAAAACAAAGCGAAATTGGTCATATTATACACGAGGATATCGATGTGTGGCAGAGGAAAATTTTCCTTGGGACTGGCCTGATTCAGGTCCCAATAATCTACGCACATTCGTACTTTCCCATCCTTCTTAGGGACTAGTACAATGTTGGCAACCCATTCTGGGTACCGAGCGACAGCCAAAAAACCAACGTCAAATTGTTTCTTTACCTCTTCTTTTATTTTCAAGGATATCTCGAGCTTCATCCTCCTCAGCTTTTGTTTTACCGAGGAACACTCAGGATTTAGAGGTAATTTGTCCTGTACGAAGTCCGAACTCAAACCGGGCATATCTTGGTATGACCAAGCAAAGATGTCTTGGTAGTTTTTTAGCAGGGCCATCAATTCTTCATGGATGGGTGTGGTCATACCCGTGCCTATCTTTGCTTCCTTTTTCCCACTGCTGGTTCCTAAGTCCACTAGTTTCGTCTCTTCTTGATGAGGCCCCATCTCTTGGTCCTCATGGACGACTATCTTCTCCAACTCCGGGGAAAGTCCCACATTTTCGTCCTCTTCACTCTCCGTCTAATCCGTTTCTTGCTTGAAATCGATGGTCGGGTCCCAGGTATTAGTACCTTCGAGGGACTCATCGTCGGATCTGGTGTTTTAAGCGTAAAGAAATAAACATGCAAATGAATGAGAATGGTTAGACATGCAGTGATGCAATCCTACCTCGTAAGGGCATTGGATAGAAGACTCCAAGTAAATTGGGCCAGAGATCCAAGGGAAGGCCCTAGGGTTCTCATGAGCCTTAGGGTAGATTTTGGGCCCATGGGCTAAGAATGAGCCCGCTTATCTATGTAAATATTAGAATAGGTTTTTCCTTCTTTTGGGCCTTGTATTTTGGCCATTCTTGTAGTATAGGGTTTTAGCCTTCTATTTGAGGGCATTTTGGGTAGTCTTTGTAGTAGGGATTTTTTTTGTATTTTCATGTATTTTGTCAAGGAGGTGAGCTTAGTTTTTAGATGGGTGTGTGTAGCTAGGCTCTAGCTTCTCAAGGAAGCTTCTCAAGGAGGTGAGCTTAGTTTTTAGATGGGTGTGTGTAGCTAAGCTCTAGCTTCTCAAGGAAGTTTTCTCAAAGAAGCTTCTCAAGGAAGTTTTCTTAAGAAAGCTTCTCAAGGAAGCTACCTAGTCTATAAATAGAAGCATGTGTAACACTTGTTGTAACTTTGATGAATGAGAGTCTTGTGAGACACAACTCAAAGTTCAACTTCTCTCCCTTTTTTCTTCCTTCAATTTCGTGCTCTCCCCTCTCTCTTTCTCTCCCTCTTTCTTTTCCTCCATTGAAGCATCCTCTCCAAGCTTCTTATCCAAGGCTCATCTTGGTGGTGAAGCTCCTTCTTCCATGGCTTATTCCCTAGTGGATGGCACCTCCTCTCACATCTTCTCCTTTATCTCCTCGCACGCAAGAGGGGTAAGGCAATTGTGAAATAACATAAATTTTTGCAGGATCTACTTCAATGCCCTTATTGGAAATAATGTGGCCTAAAACTATACCTTGCTCAACCATAAAATGACATTTTTCAAAATTTAGAACAAGGTTAGTTTCTCAGTGCATTTATTCAAAACCTTTTCCAGACTATCCAAACAAATATCAAAAGAGGATCCATATACAGTGAAATCATCGATAAACACTTCTATGCAATTTTCTAAAAAATCACTAAAATTACTAATCATGCACCGCTGGAAGGTATGTTTACCTCTACTTTTCTAAATGTTTCCAAGATCTCCTTCTCTGCCTCTTCCATTTTTTTGTTGGAAATTGCTCTTGGAGGGAATGGAAGAGGGATATACTGCTTCTCTTTAGATTCACCTGCATAGAAATTGTTAGGTAACTTACTCTTTAAATTTTTGTCATCATCTTTTTCTAAAGTAGAGTGAAGTTGGGCAGGTTCATTTGTGGATGAGGAAGATGTTGCTGGTTGAGGTTCTTGACACTGCTTTCCCGACCTCAATGCAATGACACTCACATTTTTGGGATTCTGGACAGATTGAGAAGGTAATCTGTCATAATTCTAGGACTGTTGTTGATTTAATTGTGTAGCCAATTGTCCTATCTGATTGGTTAAGCTCTGAATGGAGGCTCTGGTCTCTTGTTGAAACTGCATGTTTTGCATAGTCATTTGCCTCACAAGTTCTTCAAGGGAAGGTTGCGGAGGAGCCTCAACTGTTTGCTGTTTCTGGGGTTGTTGCTGTTGTTGCTGCTGGATTGGTGGAGGAACGTATAGTCTGCTTGGGCCAGCAGCATTTTGAAAATAAGTCTATTGTTGTTGTTGCTGTTGTTGTTAAGGATTCGACCATCTAAGGTTGGGATGATTCCTCCATCCGGGATTGTACCTGTTGCTGGAGAGGTCATAATTATTCTGTTGTGGCTGATTTTGTTGTTGAGGTTGAGGAGGTCTGTTGTAGATGTTTGCAGTATAAGCTTCAGGCTGTTCAATTGCTTCAAATTGTTGCACAGAAGGGCAAAGGTCTGTGTGGTGGTCGGTAGAGGAGCATAAACCACAGAGTCTGGCTACAGGTGCAGATTTTTGATTCATGGCCAGTTGGGTTACCAGGTTAACCAAGGCATCTAGTTTACCTTCAAGCTTCTTAGTCTTACCTGATGAATTCGTGGCTACTTCATGCACTCCTCTAATGACAATAGCATCACTTCTGGCACTAAATTGCTGGGAGTTTGAAGCCATCTTCTCAATTAAATTTTTGCCTTCAACAGGGGTCATGTCTCCAAGGGCTCCACCACTGGCAGCATCTATCATACTTCTCTCCATGTTGTTGAGTCCTTCATAAAAATATTGGAGAAGAAGCTGCTCTAAAATCTGGTGGTGAGAGCAACTGGCACATAATTTTTTAAATCTCTCCCAGTATTCATATAGGCTCTCTCCATTGAGTTGTCTAATACCTGAAATATCCTTTATGATTGTCGTGGTCCTGGAAGCAGGAAATTTTTTTTCTAATAATACTCTCTTGAGGTCATCCCAGCTCGTGATGGACCTGGAGCAAGGTAATATAGCCAGTCCTTTGCCACTCCCTCTAAAGAGTGTGGAAAGGCCTTCAGAAATATGTGATCTTCCTGGACATCTGGTGGTTTCATGGTGGAGCAGACAATATGGAATTCTTTCAGATGCTTGTGTGGGTCTTCACCTACAAGGCCATGAAACTTTGGAAGCAAATGGATCAGTCCAGTTTTAAGAACATATGGGACATCCTCATCAAGGTATTGGGTGCATAAGCTTTCGTAGGTGAAATCAGGTGCAGCCATTTCCCTTAGAGTCCTCTCACGAGGTGGAGGTTGTGTCATGTTCTCAAAATGTTCAAAATTAGAGTGTTCAAAACTATAATGCTCAAAATCACCAATAACAGAATGATCAGGATGCTCAAAAGGTACTAAATGATGTCTAACTAATCTATGAAATTTCCTATCTATCTCAGGATCAAAGGGTTGTAAGTCAGATGGATTTCCTATAGTCATACACTAAATTCAACATGCACAATTAGTTGCCTTCTTATGCAAGTAATAGTGTAGGTTTGAACTACAGCTACCATTAAATGATATCCAAATGACTTGAAATTTTGTGAGCAACCTTATAAAATTATGAGAAAATAGCACAAAAAATTTCAAATGAAAATTCAAAGTCTAACTATATAAGCTAAAAATGATAAGTCAAGAAAAATAAGGGAATAATACTTGGAAAATAAAAAACTTTTGACAGAATTGCAATTTTTGGAAGAAGGAGACCTCAGCCAGCTTATGGCGGGCTGCAACAGCATGAGAAATTTTTTTTCTACCCCAAATACATATATAATAATAGTCATTCTGATACCCAGAGCAAAAGTTATGGCCGTTTGAAGTTTTGACAAAAATCAAATTTGCTACTTTTTTGGAACTTTCAAATCTGACCAAACTAAGGGCTCCAACTATTTTTCCCACAAAATATGGATCAAAAGAAGTGACCACAAAAAAATTCAGCCAAAAATAACAACTCTAGCTACCAAAACAAAAATTCATAATTAATTCAGCAAGGGTGGTCTCTAAAATCCGTCGCAAAGCACTATTCACAGCAAACACCAAAACTGAAACAGGGGAAGCGCTGAATAGCAACAAAACACACACTCTAAACAAAATAACAAGGTACTAAACAACACTAACACAATACTAAAACAACACTAACACAAGAATTAAACACGAACACAAGAATTAAACACTAACATGACACTAGCTATTATGAACTTTGGACACTGCTCCCCAACAACGGCGCCAAATTTGATCGAGGCCGTACCTGAATCAAATAAACATTAAAATGTAGTAACTAGGAAGTGATCCTAGTCGTTTCCCAACGAGCAATGATCAACCAAATGTTCATAACAGATAGTAGGAAATAGTAACAAATTGAGGGGGGGTGTTTGCTTTTGTAGATTAAATAGCGAGTAAAATTGAATTAGAAAAATATCAAAATTAAAATATGTTGCTTCCCCTTGATTCACAAGCAAGTCTCTTATCCTAGGTTACGAGAATTTATCCTTTATCAGTTTAACCACTTAATCCAACCCTAAATTAAATTAATAAGTGAAATTTAACATAAGGCATTCATTATGTGATTAAGCAACACATACACCAATTACTCATAAACGATCATTAAGCATGAACGTAAATTAAGCGCAGAGAAAATTAATCAAGCACTAAGCATGCATGAATTAATAGCAACAAATTCAGAGTAATTAGTGAAGAGGAAAAACTGAACAGAATTTAACAGTAATAAAAGAACCTCAAAGAGAACTGCGCTTGATCCTCAAGAGAAAGCAACGCTGGGGACTTAGCCTTCTATTAATCAATAGATAACGAACTTATAAATTGAAGAACGAAATTTTATTGCTAATGGAATTGCAAAACGAAAAAATGTCCCAAAGAAAAACCAAAAACTTAAAAAAACAAAAATAGGGGAGAGAGAAGAGAGAGGCTAAACTAGAACCTTGGTGCTGTTATATAGTTTTCCAGCCCCAAAGCTTACAAATCTGTTTTAAATCCAAGCCCATAAATAAAATCAAATCAAATCTAGATAAGATAAGATAAGATAAGATCTAGATGAAATAATATCTAGATAAGATCAAATCTAAATAATATCTAGATAAGATAAGATAAGATCTAATTTTGTAGAATAAAATAGTCTGTCCTCTTCAAATTCAAGCCCAATGCTTCATTAATTCCTGAAATTAGATTAAAAACATCAAATTAGCTGAATGGGCCCAAATAATAAAACTGCCTAATTAATTTGATAATTAAAATTAATCAGTACTTAAAATGGTGCAAAAAGGGTTAAGAAATAGGAGAAAATAATGGCACATCAAGGCCTCACAGGGTTCCTTTGTCGCCCATGGACGTCAGGATGTATTGGCTGCTGCCATTGGGCGACTAGAACACCTTGGTCATGTGCGTATTGCTGGAGCTAGTGTCACGATCAAGCAATACTTTGGACCAGCTCCAAGGACCTCCCGCACATCTTCGTCCATGGCTCCCGAAGACCTGGAGTAGTTGACGCAAAAAATCAGGGGCCAATTGGAGGAGTCAATCACAGAAAAAGTGACTCGACAACTAATGTTATCCTTCAACCAGAAGCAGTCTCAGTTTCAATCGCAGATGCAATCACAGGGACTCACACTACCTCCTGAGCCTGAGGTTGGTCCTTCAGCTGCTCGTGCCAGTACAAAGGAGAGTTGTGTTGATCCCTCAGGGAACGATCCAAACACAGGTGACTCAGACAAATGCAGGTTGTACGTTGAAGAAAACCCTCCAGGCCTAGTTTCCCTAGGAAGACTTTATGAGGGGTCCACAACCATTCACTATATTCCTTTGCCCCATGATCAAGTCAAGGTTGGTGTTGAGGAGTTAGAGATGAAAATGCTCCCATTCCTATACCCACTGAAGAGGTTAAGTTAATGGGGCAGACACTTAACACCTTCCTTACTTGGCCAACACATCTTGTCAAGCATTTATCAGAACAATTATTTCAATGACATTAAATTATGTTAATTAACTGTGTTGGATAAACAGGGAGCTGTGGGACCGGCCAAACTAACAAATAGGCCAGATCATGATGTCGATGATCCCCTATATCTGATGATATTGACCATCCCACATCTTTTTTTGAAGTCGTTGCAGGTTATGCGGGATGCTACCATGTTTGGGGTGTTTAATGAGAACTTCCCCTTGTACATAAAGCATGAAGATCTGTCAAAAATAGTACACGGTGGTCAATGTCTCCGCATCTTTGTTATACAGTTGTGGATTTCGTAAGTCAGTTTACATTATTGTTTATTATCTAACTTATTGTTTTAAATTCATACATAACTTACTTTATGTTAACAATAATAGGCATATGACTGAGACAAGTATGCGAGCGGGGAATGTCGATATGTATGGATTCCTCGAGCCACAGTCCATCTAGAGATCTAGGCAATCACAATTTGAATTAGAAAGTTACATTAAGAACTGGATGCAGAATTCAAAATGGAATGTGTACCTAGGAGCCTACTTGAATGGGTAAGTTAAACTGAACAAATGAATTTAAATAATGTATAATAGTATAATAACCTATATTGGTCTCCATTGCACTGCACATTGGCAAATAGTCATCATTTTGCTTAAGGAAAATGTTATCATCTGATTTTGTTCATTGCATAATAGGCTAGACAACTACCTCAAAGGAATAATTAACAGGTCAATGTTATTTTTCAATACATTTGCATTAGCATTAGTTGGGAACATCAATATTTTAATTGTACAATAAAAATTCATGTTTCTATTCAACAGTGCTTTGAAAGAACTTGACGATACTCCAGAAAGTAAATCCAAGGCTACTGCTAGGTGGATTGTTGTTAAAGTAATTCATTTAAACAATGCTTCTAGTTATATTTTAGTACTGTGTAGACTAATTTGTACTTAAAGTTGAATATTTAAATTTCATAATATATTTAGTGTAATAGACAAAAAGGAAGCACAAAGTGTGAGTATTACGTCATGCACTAGATGTCAACTATAATCTTAGGAAGTTGCAACAATAATTGGGACATAGTAATTGTTTAATTCAAACAAATTTCATTTAGTTATGATTGATATTATATTATTAACTTATACTTTATTATATCATGCAATATTTTAATGATGCTAGACCATTGGAACCAGAGAGATTAAAGGCGCTTCGCATCCAGTGGGCAAAGTATTATTTGAAAGTTAAAAATGAAACCTAGGCTGTTTAGGCAATTTTGTAATTGTAGTTTATTTACTTCACATTTTTTTTTTACAATTCATGTCTCCTTAACATTAAATATTCTTTTAATTCATAGTAATTAATAAATTTTTTATGAAATTTCTGAAAAAAAAAACTATTTCAAAACATAATGAAAATTATATGTTATATGGTCTGCTTTAAAAATTTGTAGGTTAATTTTAGGATTATTGAAAAAACAGATACCATATTAAAAAAAGCTTCCTAAAAACAACCCGATGTTGTAAGTTATTTTAACATCGGTTTTGTAAACAACCGGTGTTAAAATTCATTAACAACATCGATTTTGGTAAAAACTGATGTTGCTGATAATAAACAACATTAGTTCTTACCAAAAATGAATGTTTGTTATAAACAAACAACATCGATTTTTACCAAAACATTGGTAATCTGATATGCAACATTGTTGTTTTCAAGTCCAAAACATCATTAAAATCTTAAAGATCACTTGAAACATGATATTGGTATGCATATTCCAAATAAACCATATAATTATGGGTCAAAGTATGATGAACAAGACAAAGTCTTTTTCTTCTTATAATTGAGATTTAGTAATCTGATATGCTATTTATTATATATTTACTAGATTCATTTGTATTTAATAGGAGGAAAAATTGAAAGGAGGAAAGATGGCATTATTTACTTCATTTTTTTACGTACGCATATTGGTAGGGTTCCATTTTTTTATCATTTTCAATTGAATAATGACAAAAAAAAATTCTTTCTTTTTTAATATTTTTAGCATCACAACGAATCGAAGAAAATAAATATATTCTAATTAAACAAGTAGGATACAGGCACAATAAAGTATATTATTCTAAAATAGATTATACGTCCTTTTCATTATTCCTCTATTCTTTTCATTTCAATCAAGCATAATCTCAAGGACAAACGGCCGAGCCTTAGCACAAGTTTGGTTTGATATATTGAGAGGAATTATTAACTAGAATCAAATGCTAATTAGCACAGTTTGTTCTGTTGCATTGATGAAAAAAAAATACCTTTTTCCATAAAAAAAAAATTCCGATTATGGACCAATTATGAGAAATATTTATTCCCATTAAGCTCCGTTACTTTTCTTTTCATCTCATTACATTCACAGGAACCATACTGGTTCCGATCGAACAATACGATGAGAAAGAGTTTGGTGCAAAATTAACGGTGCAACCGTCAACCTATTTAGTTGAGCTACAAGTAGTAACTACTGCAAATGCTAGTACAATGCCAACCCATTTTAACCTTTTTTGAGTTGACTCTGCAGCTTTATAAATCCCTTCCAGGCTTTTCGCCAATATACTTACTACACATTGGAACAGAGAAAAGAAGACTTTTAACTGTTTACTCAGTACTGTCAATTAAAAGAAAAAAATAAAGTACTCGTATGATCGTATGTCAGAATAAATGATAGACGCTAGGTTGAAAAAGGGTTGCCATAGTAACAATTATTACCATATAAAAACTATAGCAAGACAACTCGAAAGGTTACTTCTTCACTTTTGCTATAGGAACCACGCTGTTTGGGTGAAAGTAAATTTAATCCCATTTAATTGCGGAAGATCATATATATGAATAAAGGATAAGGGACCACTTTCTGTGCAATTATAATTAACATCTTATCTTCTTATCTGCTGTCCTTTTTACATTATACATTACTTCAATTTTATTTTTTTCTCTCTCCCTTCCGTTTTCTCTGTTTTATTGTAAATAAATAATTCAATCCTGTTAGGTTTTTTCCTCCTGTTTTCAAAACAAAGGATATTTTGTCTCCTTCTTTCTAGTGGGTCCCAGCAACAGAGAAGCTAAGATTTATATTTTAATTTATCCTCCTAGTATTATTAGAAGGTGCGCTCTAGCTTCTGTACAAATAATAATTTGGTTTGCGTCATATACAACAAATTCCTCCTAAACTGTTTCCCATATAACGATTTAATTTTGATGCATTAACAATAGTGTAAGATATTGTTCATTATCATATATTGTGGTTTCTAACATGCCGAAAATGATAATGTCTTTTTACAATAAACTATTGATTGGTTTATCATAACAAAAAAAAAAAAATTGCACATTTCCATATTGCTATATGCATGCGTGTGTGCCTTTGGAACAAAGAAGATTCAGGGAGAAACATGGTGCGTTCAGATTGTACTTGAACTGACGAACTATTTATGCTAAAAAGAACACAAAATTTATTGACTTTCACACGTTTATGTAAGCGAAAAAGCTACTAAAAATGCAAAAGCTGATTACCATTATTTTGGAATTCCGAAAGGACTGCCAAAAACAGTTAGCAGTACAAGCAATATTAATAGCATTTTTTTTCATTTTCTGTAAAAATATTAAAATAAAATGTCATTATCAAATTATACAATCTATATTTTATTTTAATTGAAATTCACTGGAGATCTAAAAGAATATTTTTTTCAAACCACCAAATTTCATGAATCAATTGCCATAAGTTATTCTAACTTAATAAAAAAAATATGGAGTTTGAATTCTAAATTTGTAGGTGTATCAAATATTCTGAATTTTTTTTATAACCAATGATAATCCTATGAAACTCAAGTCTTAAAAAATATTTGTGATCATATGAAAAGATTATTTTATCAAACCTGAACTGTAAATATTTGTGTTTCATATTTTACAACGTATTTTTTCTTTTTCTCCTTTTCTTACCAAGTCTAAACAGATGCATGTAGGCTCGCTCAGCTGCAGTAAATGTTGAGTGCAGATTAGTAGGAGGGTCCGCAATTATGCCTCACCGCTAGCTCCCAATCTACCTCGAAAAGCGTTCCATGGAGCAGTGACTAGTTGCATAGCATAATTCGTCAGGATCTAACTCATTTAGTAACTTTCACATTTTCAAATTCTTAAGTGACATGTGAAATTAATATCTTAGAATCTAACTCCTTATCGTTTAATATGTATTGAAAACGATGGGTGGATATAATGTCCAATTAGTGAAAAAAAAAATAGAAGAGAGAAAAATTCGGCAATAGATAATATAATTAGATAAGAAAAGAAAAATATTGAGAAATAACGAATATTAATAAAGTATGATATATAAAAGTGTTTACATATTAATTACGTCATATGTGTTACGGCTATTACCGTGAATTATTATTATTTTTCACATGTATGTGAGGTGATAATTTAATGGAATATAACAAGACAAATTTGTTAATTGTTTTACAGATTATTTTCCATCTTGTCGGCCAGAAAATGTTACCTCGAGATATATACTATTAAAGAAAAATGTTTCTCTTAACAAACTCAAGATTAGAGTCACTTCTCCACTGTAAAATTTATTTCAACTAAAATCAATTTTGAGAAAAATATTTATATCTAAATGCTTTTATTTTATCTTAAAGATACATTGATATTAATATTTAATATAAACTTTTGATTAACAAAAAAAAGTTAGTTAAAAAAGAGTGATAATATTTCACACCCACTTAATTTCAAAATCAATTTCTCAATATATAATAAAACATGTAAATATTTATCTAAATAAAATTAAACACTAACTTGATTGATAATTTTTTTTTCCTATAACACAAGTATTGTTCATTAGACAATCCTATTTGAATAAGATAATATCATTATGGGTGGTAAAAAAATTTCTTTAAGAGTTTAAATATTTAATATAGTTATATATCTAAAAATATAATTAACACTTTTAATTATGTTGAAGTAATACCATACAGTTGATCTATGTATTTGATGATCCTTAATCTAGAAATTTGATATTTGGAGAGGAAACTATATAAAAATTTATCGTCTATTATCTTTTTTTTTTTTTTCTATTTGGTACTCGTTTTGTCCTTTTCATTTCTTTTTTGCTAAGTATATGAAGCCAGGCCCACTGTACTCTTATCTTGATCTCTGCCTTTGCGGCCCTTTCCGACGGTGACGTAGGTAAGCCTCAAGGCTTGCATTGCAGTGGTGGATTGATTTATCTCCCAGTGTTGCTCTGACATATGTCATGTGACTGTGGGGGCTACCTTGGGGGCTTTATCAAAGCAAAACTAGTAAAATTTCAAGGCAACAAAGCAATGTTGCAAAGAAAGAACTTTCAGTCAAAAAGGATGATATCACATTGGCACACACAATGCAAGCTTAATTTCAAACCTGATTCATGCACCAGCATTTCAACCAATCCTTTCTACCCCAGTTCCACCGCTATGTGGTCCCTCTTTATTCTCAACCCTTGATCTTAAATGCCTCTACCTTTGACCTCACCCCCTTCTTCACACATCAATGGAGCAACACTAACCTTCCCTTAAGACAAACCCCACACATCATGGGCGGTTCCCATCGGTGATAATAATTAACAAAATTGTAAATTCAATCATCATAAATCAATGAGAGGTACATGTGTATGTGTAGATGAATTAGTATAAAGTTGTTTTATTTTTTAGTGATTTTGAATTTGAGTTTTAACTATATGTAATTACATCATCTCAAATTTGAGTTTTAAATCATAGCTTTAGAAAATATTTTGTGATCGTAATTTCAACTGCAACCTCAAGATTTTTAAAGTGATTGCAATGGAAATTTATCCACAATTACAACTGTGTTAGCTATATTTATTTTCAATTTCTTATAATATAAAAAATACAACGAAGAGACTATATATAATATAAATTTTGTATTAAATATAAAATTGTCTTCAATATTTAGACAAAGACTTTAGTTTTATCACTTATACCTCACTCCCCACAAAGAATACATTTAATTTTGTAAAAAAAAAAAGTCACAATTAAATGAGAGAGCTTAGTAGATTTTCTTCAAGTTTCCAAAGATAAAATATTACTAACAAGTCACAAGTTGCTATAAAAAGGGCTTCCACTTACAGTGATCTGCTGGATATTGTTGTTGTTGTTGGTCGGTTCAGAGATAAATAACAATCTCTCTCTTCTATCTTCTTCTGCACCTTCTGCACTCTCATTTCCACTATTTTATTCTTTCTCTCATACCCGTCATCATCTCTCTCTGGTACAAACCCTACTTCCACACCCCGTTCCCTGAGCCCTCCCATACTCTGCATCCTCTCTTTTCTCACCTTCCCCATTCTTCTCCTCTCTTTCATGGATGTGGACATAGTGAAAACTTCCAGCAACAACAACAACATGGACGTGATGGCAATGATGATGCAAATGGAAAAGTTCCCTGAATTATTCTGCGACCCTTTTTATACCACCTCTTACCAAGAAACCGATTTGTTATCAAGTGGAAGTTCCTCAACAACCAGTGCTTCCACCCTATTCAACAACAACAGCATTGTAACAACAACTCCACCACCGACGACGACTCTCGTCGATCCAACTCCGTCAAATGTTGTCCAATTTTCCAAAATCGATGACCTTTTCCAACACCAACACCAACAACAACCTATGTCACAGTCCCTTCAACCCTACCCTTCCGAGAAGAAGAACTCGATGGCGGCGATGAGGGAGATGATATTCCGAATAGCGGTTATGCAGCCCGTTCACATCGATCCTGAATCCATAAAGCCACCCAAGAGAAGGAACGTGAAGATCTCCAAGGATCCGCAGAGCGTGGCGGCGCGGCACAGAAGAGAAAGGATAAGCGAGAGAATAAGGATTCTTCAGAGATTGGTCCCTGGCGGCACCAAGATGGACACTGCTTCTATGTTGGACGAGGCCATTCACTACGTCAAGTTCTTGAAGAAACAGGTGCAGACGCTGGAGCAAGCAGGGGCAAATACGTCACCACACAGTAATACTAATAGTCCCAATAATCACGTTGTTGGTGCTGCTGGTTTTCCGCTAGGGATGTCTTCTAACTACTCCAATAATAGTAGTGTTAATTATTCTTCTTTGTTGATGAAGGGTGGTTGCCAACCTTGTCAAATGTTCGGTTCCACTTCTAAACAATTGCTCAGCTAATAGTTGTTAGGGGAAGTTTGAGAGGGAATTTGCTTGTTTTTGTGATGAGAAAGCAATGGGTTGTGTAGTGTTGATCAATTGGTGTATGCATGGGTTTGGTGGATCGGGAAGAACATGTTTCTCCATGTTAATGCCATTGTTGCAATGATCTTTTGCTTTTACAATGGTGGGGGTGGGTGTAATCGAAATTTCATTAACATAATGGATGAGTATGTTCTACATTTTTCTATCTTTGTTTTATTTTTATTTTTTTAAGAATGGCATTTGAATATCTCGTAATCTATCTCATTAACACTTTTTATTTTTTTTCTTGTCACGTTATATTTATATTTTGGTATTCACCAAAAAAAAATTATATCATCATCTATTATACTTATATCTTTCTCTTCTTTTTTTCCTCACTCAAATTGATATTAAATAGCATTTGAGATTTCTCATGTATATTATTTTTTATTATTTGTGAGCAGTCTACGTTGCGCGCCCTCTCACGAAAATCTAATCAGAGAAAGAAAGGTAAAAGGGTGTTAGAATTTTATTTTATTTTTTACAAAACGTAAATTTTGCATTAAAAAAAAAAGAAAGAAATCTAGTTGGAGATCTAGACTCTTATGGATTTATAATCAGTATATCACACTTTTTTTAACCGATCAAATAATGATAGTTTGTCTTCTAAATATTCAATGAACGAGTTTTCCAAGTTTATTGACTTTCTATCCCATTAGGGTTCACATGCAAATCCACTTCAGTGCTTTATTTCATCCTTGTTAATAGGGGTCTTCAAAAAAAAAAAATTAGTTCGGATTGAATCAAATTATAACCAAATTTAAATATTAATTCTTTTTTTTTTTAAATTAGTTTAAAAAAAATGAGTATACTATTTTATAAAAATCAATTTGATGGACTGAATACAAAATTAATTCAGTTAATCGAACTGATTTGAAAAAAATAATTCAAAAACTAATTCAAAACTAATTCAGTGTTTAAAACTTGTTTAAAATTGATTAAAAATTAATTCAATTTAGAATATTTTTTTAAAATTAGTTCAATTTTAAACTAGTTTTTAAATCAATTCAAACTGATTAAAACAGTTTAAAACTAATTTAATTTGATTTTTTTACGAAATTAATTTTTACGCACCCCTTACTTGCTAAGTGATCGAAACTACTCTACATATCGTTGCAAGCATATATACATGAACATGATGGTGAGCATGATTCTCGATTTTCATTCGCCTCTTACCCTTCAAATGATTCTTGCTTTTCTTTATCTACCATTCAAGAAATATGCAGCCAATGTCAACATTACCTTTTCTTTTTATTTTCTTCGTTTTCAATTAATCTTTTTATCTTTTATTTTATTCTTTATTTGGTTTCTTCCTTGCTTTTTTTTTTTTGGAAATTTCTTCTTGTTTGTAATAAGCCATTTTTTTATATTAAAAACTAAGTGAGGGCATAAGAAATGCTCACTTAACAAGATAGAAATATATACTTGGGATAAGAAACACACATGTATAATATATTGGATAAAGATGCATTGACACTCCATCCTAATAACACCTTTAAGAGAGAAAGAGAAGTGCATACATAAGAAAAATATTTCATGAGTTATGATGTGATAAGAAGACATAAAGAAAAATAAAAAATGTTGGATGATCATATGTTTAAATTAAGTGGTTGTTTATATATCATTGTTTTATACATAATAAGTGATATGATTTAGTAGGAAGAATGAAGAAAAAGAATAAGTATGATATATATATATATATATATATATATATATATATATATATATATATATATATATATATATATATATATAAAATAAATATGGATGTCTATATATTACGGCTAATATATTACCCTGCCAGCTGATTACAATCTCCAACCAAAAGCTGATCAAGCGTAATATTAGAACTTAAAACTTACCAATCAGGATCCATTACTATATGTATTTAGACATGTTGCAGGATTATAGAACCAACAAGATAAAGTGACCAAAGTTGCCGTTACATCTAAAATTTAAAATCGTCCTACATTATACCTCGGTCTCCTTTCAGTCGTTTTGTTTTCGTTATTTTAATAACCAAAGCCATATATATCAAGGAGTGTTTATAGTTGTTTTTCATACACTGTAAAAGAGCTAAACACCAATATCCAAACAATGAAACAAATACTTCTTCCCTTTATCCACCTTAATTATAATAAAAGTAAGATTAACACATCTCACCTGATAAAGTAGTGCATAATACAAATCATATACATCACATCGTTTTGATTTCGTTCTTTAAATTTTAGTTATACCAACTTCTTGGGTAGATGTTCCTCTACTTGAGGCTGAACACAGAGGATAGAAATGTTGGCGCATGTACAAGAGCAATTGTAAGTATGCTGACTTATCTCGTTGTGAAATGCGAAAAGTCCTTGAATGCATGCAAACTTTGGGTCTCTATGGTTGGAGTTGGTCTTCTTGCTTTAGAAAGCACATTATGTGACTGAGAGTAGAAAGAAGTCGTTAGTGATCATATGTGCATGGCACATTTGAGGAGAAATTATTAATTAGATGATTTAGAATCACCATATTAAATTGCTCATGTCATATGATTATTAATTGGGACAACACATAATGTGATAGTTCTAAATCACCTAATAATTTATTCACATTTGTGGGTATAATGGTAATTGTGATGAGTGATTAGGTTAGTCTTGTGATATGTGTTTCTCCCAAAAAGGATACTAATTTGGTCTAGGGACAAGGTCTAGGGACAATAATATTTAGACTCTCCAACAATACTAATACTCCATTGTCACCCTCCATTTTTCTCTATTGAAGAAGCTAGATAAACATACGTCTCATTTTTAGGGTGTATGGGTGGAAGGAAGAATGAGATAGAGAGAGAGGAAAAGAAGAGAGAGAGAGAGAGAGAGAGAGTGATAAATATGATAGACAATGTGATGAAAAATGAAGAGAAATAAGAAGAAAAATGTGATGAAAGTAAAATGAAAGAGAAAGTAGATGTATTAATATACATAAAAATATTTTCTTATTTTTTTCTTTTGTTGCATCATGTTATCAATCGTGTATTTCTCCTCTCTTCCAATATCTCTCAAGGTGGGCACACTTCAAGGAGTGTCCAAATATATATATCATTTGTCCAAACCATTAGAGTCATCTCATATCAAAGCTAACTAACAATACTGTATTTTAACAATACTTAGTGTTCACAAGCCAAGTTGGATTAAGTGTGACAATGCTCATCACTCCGCACAATCAAAATTTCATTGGCCGGGTTGACTTGGATCCAATTTATGTAAAAAATATTTTAACCCAACCCAAACCGACTTAGTAAAACATTAGTATTTGGGTTGGATTAATTGGTCTAAATATTTTACTTTATTTTAAATTTCAAAGTAATTTAAAAAAAGTAAAATACAAGTAGAACAATGATCCATATATTTCATAGGTCCAAGTTCACATTCTATTACATTCCAATGCTTGAAAATACAACCAACACAGGATAATCTAACGCATACACCTAGTGTATAATTTAATTAATTTGCAACATTGTGCGGCATAAGTTTTCATCCCATCCTCAAAATCATTTTTAACCTTATACAAGTCATACTTAAAGAATTCTATGGAATTTCTATCACTAATTACTAATAACAATATTTGCTTTTATTTTTAATAATAATAATAATAATAATAATAATAATAATAATAATAATAATAATAATAATCAATGAGAATGTCATAAACATTTTTGTTAAAATAATAACATATTCTTCAAAAGTCATGACCCGATATATATTGAATCTCATGACATTCAAGAACATATATAAGAAACAACTAAAACAAGAGAAAAATTCTTGTCAGTCCCAAATATAAACAAAGTCAAGTGTGATTAAAAAAAAATTCTACACAAACAAATTAATTTTAAAATAATTAGTATTGAATTGTTCTAAATATATTTTAGTTCCTTCTAAACACCAAATTTGTTTTTATCCCATGTTTTAAAAGTTCATGTAGTGTTTGTGATTTGTTTTTTCTTTTTTCATAGAGTTTCTCTATGTAGCTATATGAGGTTACAGTGATCATTTTCCTTCAATGTGTTGACACTAGTAGAATTTATAGATTTAACATTGTCCGATTAACATTGGTTTTTTGAAAAATAGGTGTTAAGAAGAGCATGGTGACATTTTTGTAAATAAGTCGAGTTAGTTAACATCGATTATTTAAAAAATCGATGTTAACCTCATATAGTTAACATTGGTTATTTTAAAAAAAACCGATTTTGTTCATAAATTAAAAACCTGAATTAATTTTGTCCTCCGCGCGTTCAAACCCTTTTTTCCTTTCTCCCATGTCGTTTCTCCTTTCTCCTTCCTCCCAACTGCGTTGCTGCCATTGAAGCTAGCATTGTCACGAAAGCTATAACTACCGCAAAGGAGCTTACCTAGGTTCGTTGAAGCTAGCATTGTCGCTGAAGCTGCGCTGCCACCTTACTACTATTGAATACCTAGGTACGTTTCGTGATTGTTTCTTCTTCTTTTTTTTATTTTCTATTGAATACCTAGCTACGAACTTATGCACTCACTGCAACGACTCTTTGCTTGTTTCTACTGCAAGGAGCTTACCTAGGTTCGTTTTAGTTTGCATTTCGTTTGGGATGCTCACTGCAAGAACTCAGTTGTGCTCAAAAAGGTCTGATTTTCATTGAGGTACGTGGTGGTCACTTTGCCGCAAGCTGCTTTATATAAAAATGTGCAAATAGTTTTGCTCAATGTATATTGCCTAAAGCTTTTCCTTTGCAGCATATTCATATCACTAAATAGTTTTGTGACCATGTTTGTAGCCACTTGATTTAATGCATTTAAATGTTTTCTCTGATTCTTCATCATGTGTTCGATGAAAAGTTGAAGCAAAATTACCTCATTAAGAGTTGATTTGACATCATTTTTGCTCTGATTTGACAATAGTAGTTGAGAATTATTTATTAGTATGGATACTAACCTTCTGGACTTTGCTATACTTACTTATAGTCAGGTCAAGTACAAGTGTGGTATTTCTAGTGCAAGCCTAAACTCATTAATAGATTAAGACTCCTAATGCTATTATTTCAACATATTTAAGTAGACAAATGTACTGAAAATAGTTATGGACTTAATCAACCTAGCCCCAATTAGTTACATTGAAATAGAAATTATGCTTCATGACTCTGGTTTGTAGGGTAGAGCATTTCACATTCCCTGTAATACTGGGACATGCTGTGCTAGTGGGGAAAAATTTGTCTTCAAAGTGATTTGTTGTTAAAAGGTTTCCAAACTTCCCTTCTGCATAAAATCATAAAGTAGAAGCCTGTTTTTACCATCTATGTAGTAACCAATAAATTTGACCATATTTTCGTGGTGAAGCTAGCCAAGATAATTGACTTCTGCCTGCAAACAAAAATGGAAGAAAATTAGTCAACACCTAGCAAGACCAAGCAGTTAGAAAACAAATTAAGAGTTTGTGTTGGACTTGGACATACAAGCCATTCTTTGTGGCCTTGAAAGCTTTATGGTTTAAGTTTCTTGATGGCCACTACAATTGCAGTCCCTGGTTTTGTTGGAGTGCATGTGTTCTGATTTGTCTATGTAAATTTTGCCTTTAAGATGTTGTTGATATCTCTATGATGATACTAGTTCATATGCTTGCTTGTGCATGATTGACCTTGCTGCACGTATTGATTAACAATTGATTGAAATTGTAGTTGAGTACATTCGAAGGATTAGATACTATTGTTATGCTTACACCATTTTTGGTTATGAATATCTGCAGGGTATCGCTTGATATACTGCTCGCCTACTTTCAATAAACTTAAGAGGTATTTAATTTTTAAGTATTTAAATTATTGTAGAAAAATATCAATTTTGTTCATTTTTGGATTTTGTATAGGATCTATTTGCTGCCATGTTTTTTGTTTGAGTTGATGCTGCCAAGGTAGGAAAATAGAGGAGAATGAAATCAGATCTGCATAATCTGATCTTGATATCAACTAACTGAATCTCCTAGAATAAAGGAGAACACAATCTAATCTGATTTGGATTTTAGCTATGCATATCTTCTAGGATCCTTATTTGTAACTCTTCTAGAATCCTTATAAGCTATAAAATTTAGCAATGAGCACATAGTTTATTTAAGATTCATTGTGATTTGGTTGATATTTTTAAGTAGTGCCTTATACAATTTTGGTAGCTTTTGTGATGGACCAAATGTGTTTAGTAGCTTTTGTGAGCACATAGTTTATGCTAATGGTTTCTATTTACTGTTGGAGGTTGTCAAGTACCCCAGTGCTACCTTGTAGTAATATATGCAATTCTTATATATACACTAGGTTTGCTGTGTTCCCCTGTTGGAGTAGTGTTGATTGGACTTGCATTAATCAATTTTGTTGTTGCTGATTTCGATTGTTCTATCTCAGTATAGAAGAAATACTATATTCTGTAGTTAATACATGGAAGGGACAAAGATGCACTTACATCATGAAAGATACATAGATGCACTTCAAACATGAAAGCTAGTCAAGGGCTTTTCATTTGCATTACATTGACACTAGTGCTAAAACTTGGCTGGCTTCCTCGCTAGGCCAAAGATATCCAAAGATATTTTAAACTCCGTGCATTACATCATGAATGATTCACATTGATTAAGTGCAAGTGTGGCTGATTCATTGGTCCATCAAGTGTCAACTGAGAGAGTTGATTGATAGTAATATATATAATGTGAATTGTCAAGTAGAGTAAGAAAATAATAAATGCTGAAGGAGGGGGCAGTGGTTAAAAAGGGAAGGTATACATAATAGAGAGACAGAGAGTCCAGTGCTTCTCCATAAACTGCTTCTCCCCATGTACCTAGTAACACTGTTTCATTACCCTCTCTTTCCCTTCCTCTACCTTTCCCACAAACTGCTTCTCTATTTATTAGCCCTGAAAATTTATTTATCCCACCCACTAACCTTATTCAGAACCTAAACCCCACAAATAATGTTTAGAACCCAAATCCCACCCATACTGTTCATAATCTCAGCACTGATTAGCACCCAAATACCAGGCTAGCTTCTGTCAATATTGATTCTTCATTGGACAGACCTCTAAATGTGAACCCTATGTGCACTCGTGCTAAGTCTGGTATCATTAAGCCTAGAATCAATCCTACTCTTCTTCTTAGTCATCTTGAACCAAAGTGTACCATTACCAAAGCTGCCTTCATTGACCCTTCTTGGCTCTCAGCTATATGATACAAATGAAGCAATTTTTGTTCTTTGTTGTTCAGCTGAGATTCCCATTGACTTAGTGGTTGTATTCACAAGAGGACAATGCATGTAAGCAAGGCAAAGTTAGAAAAATACTTAGTTAAGAAAAATTATGATTGTATCTTAATTGTTTTTTATTGTCGATATTGTTAGCTATATCGATACTGATTTGTTGCTATAACTGGCTGTAATTGTTAGCTTTTCTAATTATATTAACTACTAATAAAAAAATATACTGGAACAATTAAAATGCAATTATAATTTTGTTCATTATGTTCTCAAACTGATAGCTCTGATCCACATTTTAAAGGGTTGTTTGAAGTGGCAATATCATCTCCAAAAGTTGGAAGTGGCTTTAAAAAGGCATTGTTAATCCTACTAACAATCCTGCTTATTTCCTTGCAATTGTGTAGCGCTGAAACATTTCCTGAGGTGCGTTCTTTTCTTTCTAAGTTTAAGGAATAGACATCTATTTTTGGTGAATTCAAATATTTGGTCTGTTTAATTGAAAAACCAACGTTATGAAGTTAACAATGATTGATGTATGTTGTTTGGTCCTGGATGTTATCAAGTTAATAATTAATGATTGATGTATGTTGTTTTGTCTTGTGATGACTGTGGAAGCAAAGCTTCCAAGCTTATTTTGATGATGTCAAAGACTCAAGTCAAGAATCAAGATTCAAGCAAGTTTCCAGAATCAAAGAGTCATTCAATCAAGAATCAAGACTCAAGTAAAGATTCAAGAGAAGACTCAAGATATGCAAGAACTTCAAGAAAAGCATCAAGATAAGTATAAAAAGAATTTTTCAAAGAAAAGATTGAATAGCACAATTTTTCCAAAAGAATTTTTCAAAGAAAAATCTTTTTACCAGAGTTTTTACTCTCTGGTAATCGATTACCATAAGACAGTAATCGATTATCAGAAGGCCAAATAGTTTTATAACTATTTTACAAAATAGTAATCGATTACCATGTTCATGTAATTGATTACCAATGTTTTTGAACGTTGGATTTCAAATTTCAAGAGTCACAACTTGTGCTAAAACATTTTCAAACTTGTGTAATCGATTGCACAACATTTGTAATCGATTATCAGTGTTTCTAAACGTTGATTTTCAAATCTAAACATGAAGAGTCATAACTATTAATGTGTGATCGATTACACTATAATGGTAATCGATTACACTATAATGGTAATCGATTACCAGTGACTGGTTTTGAAAAATAAATTGCCAAGAGTCACAATTTTTAAAGTGACTAGCTTTTGAAGATTTTGTCAAGAGTCACAACTTTTAAAGTGACTAGTTTTCAAAAGAGTCACAACTTTTAAAGTGACTAGTTTTTAAGAGAGTCACAACTTTTAAAGTGACTAGTTTTGAAGAAATTTCCATGAGTCACAACTTTTAACATGGTTTCTTCAAGATCCATCAAATGACTATAAATATGTGACCATGGCACGAATTTTAACTAACGATTTACTGATTCATTCTCAACATCTTTCTAAGAGTTTTTGTTCAATACTTGCTATGTAAAGAAAAAGTTTATTGGAAAAAAACTTGTGCTATTCTTTTTTCCTCTCCTCCTCCATTCTTACAAAAATCTTTTCAAGAGACCTACTCTTGGTGATTGTTTTCAAGAGAAGGTCTTTTTGATTAAACATTGGACTCAAAAGACTAACCGCTTTTGGGTTCATTGTAAGAAGCGGATTTGCTTCTTGGTTGATCACTGGATCCAAAAAACTAACCACTTTTGGGTTCATTGCAAGAAGTGGGTACAACTTCTTGGTTGTTATCACTGGACTCAAAAGACTAATCGCTTTTGGGTTCATTGCAAGAAGTGGGCATAACTTCTTGGATGTAATCACTAAACACAAAGGAGGGGATTCCTTTGTGGTTCATTGCTTGTAAAGGATTTTACAAGGATAGTGGAAATCTCAAGCGGGTTGCTTGGGGACTGGATGTAGACACGGGTTGTGGCCGAACCAGGATAAATCTGGTTTTGCATTCTCTCTTCCCTTATCTCTTTTACTTTCTGTTATCTTTACATTTCCACAAGTTATTTTCCTTCATTTATTATTTAGTAACTTGTTAACAAAGAAATATTTGAATCTAGGGAATAATTAAGAAAGAGAAAATTTTCTATTAGGAATAGTCAACGAAATCTTAATTCAGCCCCCTTCTTAATATTTCTGAGGCCGCTTGTCTAACAATGACAAGCTGTATTCTGTGTTCGTATTGCAGCATTGTAACCCACTGTTGTTCAGTACAAGCCAGCATTAGTAGAAGAC
Organism: Glycine soja; assembly: GCF_004193775.1. Lineage (NCBI taxonomy): Eukaryota > Viridiplantae > Streptophyta > Magnoliopsida > Fabales > Fabaceae > Glycine > Glycine soja. The sequence goes on from NC_041006.1 coordinate 26,090,397, forward strand.
TAGCCACATCCGGTCTCTACTTCAAAAGCAAAGGTAAGCCTTGTAACCTTCAGTCTTTTCTTCCATTGGCTATGTGGCAATTTAATTTGAACTGCTAGACTGCTACAAATGTTTAGTTAGAGGGAATCATTATTTATGCCAATAAAGAATTGTGTAGTTTGTATGCATTGCACTTGGCTAATTGTAGGGATCTGCACTCAGAAACAATAGACCCAAGCTTGGAAAAATTAGCTTTGGGGTCACTAATTGTATCCATTACCCCCTTACAATCTATATAAAAAATAACATGAGTCATAACACCCTTTAAAGTTATATTCACCCCCCTTCAATAAAGCAAATATGCCAATCCATAGAACCCCTATAACACCATTTAAAGTTATATTCAGCTCCACCCATGTAGCCAAATCCATATTACAAACATTGGGCTTGAGATGTAAGTCAGACTCAGGCTCAAGGTCAGACAAGGTCCCTAGTTATAGGTCTACCAGGGATTCTCTACAGACAATTCCTCAAAGAGGGGTCAGTCTGGACATATGGGCAAGCTAAAAGATCATAAGCAGACTTTGTAGAGAATGTCCCATCACTCATAAGGGCCTAAAAAAACTTGTCCATCCAAAGGGCAATACTAGGGGGAAACACAACCATAGTCTCAGGCAGAATCATGTTATTGGATCTGCATGAAAGAAACTTGGCTACGTCCTTATTCACTTGTTTATTCCATTCTAGTTCAAAGGTTCATATGATTGGAAAATTTGATGTTTTTGTCATACTTTAAGCCTACTCATTGTCACATATTGATATCCATTTTTTGTCGGAATGATGATTGATGTAGGTGGTCATTGAGTTATTTGTTAGATAGTTCCTTTCATTTTGGATCGTGCTGCTCATCATCATAGGTACAAATGTTTGTTACCAATTAATGTTTTTATTACTTGTTCACTAGCATTAATGACAACTGATATATGATATACAAATTGTGTTCATTATGAGTGAACCTTAGATTCCCGTTTGAGACCGAATGCAATGATTCTTGCTGACAATTTGCATTAATCATTGTATTCAGTCTTGAATTGTTCGTTTGGACAGTTTGGGGAGGCTGATATTTTTATGGTAGATCCATGCGTTAAGGTTAACAATATTTTGTTGAATTTGATGAAATTTCGATACAATGTATTTCTAGTTGTTCTCTGAGTGCATACTTGATTATCGAAAAATTAATTTCACCGATTTCATGTCATGTACTTGGAGACCAATGCGAAATGCTGCCAAAATTTTGTCAAATTTAACAAAATAGAGTTAACCTTGACGTATGAAGCTACCATAAAAAAAGGTCTTCCTGAATGGGATAGGGCCACACCTATGATAAAAAAGTGAGATTTTCATGCATCGAATAACTTTGTGAGTATCATGGAGTTATTATTTACATGGATCGAAGCTGGATGAATGAAAGTCGCATGGGCCCTGCATATGAGGAAGGCGTCAAAGAGTTCTTGCAATTTTCCTTCGAAAGAAATTAACTGGATGAGGACAGAAAATATTATTGTCCTTGCATCAATTGTTTGAATGGAAGATGACAAACACTGGACAACATACAGGAGCATTTATTATGTGATGGGATTAAGAAGAATTACACCACGTGGATATGGCATGGTGAATTGACAAGCATACAGAGTGGGTCCCAATCTGAACCGTTTGATGTAGAAATGGGAGATCGCTTAGAGGATATTATTCGTGACCTTGGACAAGAGTCTTTTCAGCAAGTACATGTCCCTATGTATGATACATTGCAAAGTGATTCAAAGAAGTCTTTGTATCCGGGGTGCAAGAATTCCATGATGCTGTTGTCGGCGGTTTTAAGTCTGGTTAATGTGAAGGCCATATATGGGTGGAGTGACAAAAGCTTTAGTTCACTGCTGCAAGTAGTGCACGATATGCTTCCAGAGGAAAACACGTTGCCAAAAAGTTACTATCAGGCGAAGAAGATATTGTGTCCGATGGATATGGAGTATCAGAAGATTCATGTTTGCCCGAATGATTGCATATTATACAAACATGAATTTGAAGAAATGTCCAAATGCCCTAGGTGTGGGGTATCACGGTACAAAGTCAAGGATGATGAAGAGTGTAGTATTGATGAAAACTCAAAGAAGGCCCCCCAGTGAAGGTGTTGTGGTATTTGTCGATCGTTCCAAGGTTTAAGCGTCTTTTTGCTAATGCAGACGATGCTAAAGACCTTACATGGCATGCAAATGAGAGAAACTGCGATGGAATGGTCCGTCATCCGACTGATTGCTCCTAGTGGAAGAAGATAGATCATTTTTTTTTGGATTTCGACAAAGAGGCAAGAAATCTTAGGCTTGGATTAGCCAGTGATGGAATGAATCCATATGGCAATTTAAGCACTCAACACAATTCATGGCCAGTTCTACTAGTAATTTACAATTTTCCTCGATTATGCATGAAGCAAAAATACATGATGTTGTCTATGATGATATCGGGCCCAAGACAGCTAGGAAATGACATTGATGTTTATCTAGGTTCGTTGATTCAAGACCTGACAAAGTTGTGGGAAGAGGGGGTTTTAGTGTTTGATGGGTTTCGAAATGAGACTTTTCAAATACGTGCAATGCTTTTTTGTACCATTAATGACTTTCCAGCATTTAGGAATCTGAGTGGTTACAGTGTTAAGGGTCATCATGCATGCCCCGTTTGCGGCGGGTCAAAGTCCCACAAGGATACTCTTCAAATATTAAGAGCCTTGTGCAGTTGAAGGAGCTTAAGCTGGTAGGGTTAAAGTCTCACAATTGTCACGTCTTGATGCAACAATTGTTAGCCGTGGTCATACGAGACATTTTGTCTAACAAAGTCAGGTTAGCCATAACTCGCCTGTGCTTTTTCTTCAATGCCATATGTAGCAAAGTCCTTGATCCTGTCAAGTTAGATGAGTTGGAAAACAAGGCCACTATTATATTGTGTCAGTTGGAGATGTATTTTCCTCCTGCTTTCTTCAACATCATGGTTCACTTAATTGTTCATCTGGTCAGAGAAATCAAATGTTATGGTCCTATTTATTTGTGGTGGATGTACCCGGTTGAGCGATACATGAAGATCTTAAAAGGGTATATGAAGAATCTACATCGTCCTAAAGCATCTATTTTTGAAAGGTACATTGCAGAAAAAGCCATTGAATTTTGTTCAGAGTACATTGAAAAGGCTAAACCTGTTGGGCTTCTTGAGTCTCGCCATGAAGATAGAGTGGGCGGTAAGGGTTCAAGAGGATTGCATGTTATCACTTCAAGTCTAGAAGATTTGTTACAAGCTCACTTGTATGTCTTGAATAACAGTAATGAAGTTTTGCCATACATACTTCAGCATGAAAGTTTAGTCAAACAAAGTAATCCAAAAATGTTAAAGAACTGGGTCTTGAAAAAGCATAACAAGACTTTCTTTGATTGGTTTAAAGATACAATCTTTGCTGATGAAAATGCTTCTGAAACATTAAGATAGCTAGCAGATGGGCCTAAAAGAAATGTTATAACTTGGCAAGGATACGACATAAACAAGTATTCCTTTTATACAAAAGCACAGGACGAGAAAAGTACAATGCAAAACAGCGGGGTCACCCTAAGGGCTGAATCTCAACACTTTGCAAGTGTACATGATGACAATCCCTATGTAGCTTCCATCCCTTACTTTAGGTTCATTGATGAAATTTGGGAGCGTAAATATGTCAAATTTACTATTTATGTTTTCAAATGTAAATGGGTTGACAGCAACACCGGTGTGCGGACCGATGATGTAGGATTTACGTTGGTAGACCTAAAGAAACTAGCTTACCAGAATGACCCTTTCATCATGGCAGAACAAGCTAAATAGGTATTTTATGTTCAAGACCCTTGTGATGAAAGGTGGTCTATGATTCTACACGGGAAAACAATTGGTGTTAATGTAGAAGATTATGATTCATACATTCATACTTATGTTAGTCCTTTGCCCACACGAATGACTCCTAACATCGTCGGAGAAGAAGCTGACGACATTCATGCTAATCATAATGATCATGATGAAGGAGAATTAATTAACATCGTCTAATGTAATTTTCTTATTATGTATTTCATTTCAGTACATTAATTTACATAACTGATTTAGTTTTTTTGATAATGTTAACTAAGTCAAGTTTTTTTCCTTTACAGGCCCATGGCTACTCCACCTGCCTCGCCTCCTCCTCCTCCTCTTGCAGTACCATCATAGTCTTTGTCTACCTTGAAGTGGACACGCAAAGTCACATGACTACGATCCTTAGCGACTAGACCACCTAGGGCAAAGAGATCGATGGTCCACGTTGATCCTACGACCGGGAAGGCCGACGGTCCCCACAAGAAGAAATTAAGAACATATTTGGGGATTGTCGCTCGTGATAAGGTCGACGTGACATACGAGACTTGGAAGGAAGTCCCTGCTGCTTAGAAGGATTTGATATGGAAGGATATTCAGGTATTTTAGTTTTCATCTTTCATTTTCTTTATTAGCCAAAGTTTATAATTTACTAACAATAAAACCTAATTTATTGTTTTTCAGGCTGAATTTGATATTCTGAAGCATCTGACGGTAAGACAAAGAAGAAAATATTTCACACTGTCGAGGAGCGGTGGAGACAGTTTAAATCTGATTTGACGAAGAAATGGGCACTTGCAGCCGACAAGGACAGCGTGGATGACACTATTTGTGAAAAATACAACATTGGCAAGGAGAAATGGGCCCAATTTTGTTAGACCTGTAGAGATCCCTCGTGGGAGGTATGTACTTTGTCATTTTAATTGTTTTCCACTAAAAATTTAGTTATTATAATACATTGTAATAATGACTTTCATTAATGTTTGATTTTTGCAGGATGTGTAGAAAAAGGCGCAGGCCATCCAGAAGCAAAACATCGTCCCCCACGTGTTGTCTCATGGGGGTTATGAATATTTAGAACAGAAGTTGATGGCTGAGAAGACAAAGAAAAAACTAGAGGAAGTTGTTCAATCCAGAAGCACTGAGGTCGTTATTGACCCTCCATCTCCCATCAGACGACACGTGAAGTGGAAGATGGCTCGCACCAAGAAAACTGGGTAGATGACGTCTGAGACAACAAAGGAAATTGCTGAGAAGATTGTAAGTCATTTTCAATTAAGAATTGTAATTATCTTTGTTTATTCTGTGAATGACAAAAAATATGTGTTTTGTACAGGATTCTTTGGAGAAGCAAGCGTCACAGGGTTCCTTTGTCCCCCATGGACGTCAGGATATCCTGACTGCTGCCATTGGGCGACCAGAACACCCTGGCCGTGTGCGTGCTGCTGGAGCTGGTGTGACCATAAAGAAATACTTTGGATCGGCTCCATGAACCTCCCGCAGTTCTTCCTTCATGGCTCTCGAAGAACTTGACCAGCTGACTCAACAAATCAGAGACCAGCTGGAGGAGTCGATCACAGAAAAAGTGACTCGACAGTTGATGTTATCCTTCAGCCAGATGTAGTCCCAGTTGCAATCACAGGGACTTGCACTACCTCTGGAGCCTGAGGTTGGTCCCTCAACTGCTTGTGTCAGCATAAAGGGGAGTTGTGTTGATCCCTCAGCGACCGATCCAGACACGGGTGACTCGGACAAATGCGGGTTGTACATCAAAGAAAACCCTTGCCGCCTGGTTGCCCTAGGAAGAGTTTATGAGGGATCCACAGCGGTTCACAACATCCCTTTGTTGCATGGCCAAGTGAAGGTTGGTGTTGAGGAGGTTAAAGATGCAGATGCTCCCGTTCTTGTACCCACTAACGAGGTTATTTTAGTGGGGCAGACACTTAACACCTTCCTTGGTTGGCCGACACATATCGTGAAGCATTTATCAGAACATGTATTTTACTCTCATTATATGCTTCTTTTTTTCAATTGAATTGTTCATTGTAATTAAATTATGTTAATTAACTATGTTGGATAAATAGGCAGCTGTGTCTCCAGCAAAACCTGCAGATAGGTCGGATTATGAGATCGATGATCTCCTATATTTGATGACATTGACCATCCCACAGCTTTTTTTGAAGCCTCTCCAGGTTATGTGGGATGCTACCGTGTTCAGGGTGTTTAATGAAAACTTCACGTTGTACATAAAGCACGAAGATTTATTTGAAATTGCACATGGTGGTCAATGTCTCAGCATATCTGTTATACAATTGTGAATTTTGTAAGTCAATTTAGATTATTGTTAATTACCTAAGTTATTGTTTTAATTACATACATAATTTACTTTGTGTTAACAACAATAGGCATCTGACTGAGACAATTATGTGATTAGGGAATTCCGATGTGTATAGATTCCTCGAGCCACAGTCCATCTAGAGATCTGGGCAATCACAGTTTGAATAAGAAAGTTACATGAAGAACTGGATGCAGAGTTCAAAACGGGATGTCTACCTGGGAGCCTACTTGAATGGGTAAGTATAGCTGAACAAATGAACTTAAATACTATATAATACAACATCATCTCATATCAATATTATCATAAACATCAACGTCACCTCATATCAATTAATGTCATCAATAGAAATATCATTAATAAGTCACACTCTGCATATACATATATAGTTCATGCTTGAGATTCACACTTGTAATGACCCGCCTCGTCGCTACGGTATCCACACTCTAATATTCGATGATTTCAATTTTTTTTATAAAAAGAACTTCCTTAATTTTTTTATTAGGAAAATAGAAGTGATTTTGTCACAACATAAATTCATCCAACAACACGCCATTACTTAAGTGAATATGCATAATTACATAGAAACAGTAATTCGGTACACGTCATACACATAATGAAAATTAAATTTGTTCATAGATATAATTAAAATCCCAGTTTTACATCTTTAACTCAACTAAATAAAACTTAAAAACCAACTATGGAGGAGTTGATTAAAAAACACAACTCTCTCCCAAAATAACGCCAATGTCATCACGTCGGCTCGGCGGCTCCTCACCAGAATCTTACTCCCTGCACCCTACCACTGTCATTCTGGTCCCACGAACAAGGTTCGTGATCATCACAGGTATCAACCACACGATACAAAATTGCAAGGGTGAGTTCATTATAAAAAGAACCAATACCAATTCCAAATAACCACAATTAGCAAGCAACATAAGCAAACATGATAAGCATACACAACAATCATTATTCAACACTCATATCCAACAAATATTCATCATCCACATCCAACAATTACTCACCATCCATCCATGGACCCAATCAAGATTGCACAGAATGATGCATGCACCTGACTCAACACTCAGATGCAATGTGGTACGTACCAACAACAACCAAATCTCAGGAAATAGCATAAGCGTGTCCACACGACACTCTCACTTAGGGAACTGTGCTGAGTTTGTCGAGACCACCCGGTTGTGCATGTAACAGCCCCCTTCCCATAAGTGATCCGCCTGGGAGCCCAAAGGTGTTCCCTACCAGGTGACAACCCCTTAGTACAAAGTACACTTGGCCACAGTTACTCTATTTCCTGTGTCGTATGAGCTATGATCATGGCCAAAAGTAAGTGCCAAAGACATGGACTAATTAAAGCGCCTAAGCATCCCTTTAGAAATGCTTAGATTCTCTAACCACGCTAGTTACCCACGTCTGGGTCATCCGACAAGGTCAGTGCACTCTACCCCCCATGACATACACTCCATATGACGTATGATCGTGGCCAAAAGCTAGTGCCAAAGACCCTGGAAGGTCAGTGCACAGTGCCCCCCACGAACATACACAACATCCAACATATGAACGTGGCCAAAAGCTAGTGCCAAAGACCCTGGAAGGTCAGTGCACAGTGCCCCCCATGAACATACACAACATGCACAAGCCAATGCATTTCCAACATCAATCATCATTCCATTTCCATGTCATTCATAACATAAATATCATCTCATCTCAATGACGTTATCAACAACAACAACAACCTCATTTCATATTCACATATTCATCAATAATAACAATTCATGTTGACATGGTCTTTATTAACAACGTCATCTCAAATCAATATCATCATAATTATCATTATCATCACATATCAATTAAAATCCTTAATAGGGATATCAACAACAAATCGCATTTCGCACACACACACACACACACACACACACACACACACACACACACACACATATATACATATATATATATATATATATATGTATATATATATATATATATATATATATATATATATATATATATATATATATATATATATGTCGCATTCCATTCGTCAAAAACATAGGTTCTCCTGAAAAAAAAACAGCATGCATATCAATAACAATTTTATCACATCCCATTAGTTAAAACATAATTTTCTTTGATGAAAAATCAGCATGCAACAGGGACAGGCAGATATCCTCATAGCTAGGTTCCCTGACCCTAGCTATGGTGTTAAAACGGTAAATTTTATAATAAACTCCCCTCACCTATCATGAGCTACCCCGCGGATTCCACGTCGCGTCACTTGAAGATTCCTTTTCGTCCTTGCTCGTCGATTCCATGCAAGCCTCTACCATGCCAAAACGAAGGAGACTTAGTATGGATTTCAGAAAACAAAGCTAGTAATTGTGCTCTGGGTCAAACACCCACATCACTACATGAAAGAGCTGAGAGCATTTCGGGTTTTACAAAGGAACATCATTTGGAAATTCCGACCACGCCAATGTGACCGGGGTTCAATGTAGGTTACGAAAATAACATGCATTTCATGAAAGCATAAGTTTACAAAGTCTCTTTCTCTAAGGTTTTTCAAAGGAAGCATAAGACATGCAATGGCGGTTCCAAAGTCAGAAAGGATGCAAAGACAAGATGAAACTAACAAGAAATAAGCGTAGAACCATGTTTACCTCAAAAGAAAATGAAAGGTCAGATTAGGCTTATTCTCTACCGAAACCGCAAGCCAAGTTGGAAGATTCCGCTTCGGTTGAAGGGTTATTCTCGGTGTGGGATTTCAATGGAGAACAACGATGGTTTGTGGTGGCTAATGGTGGCTGTGGGTGATGGAAAAAGTGCTTGGGACGTTAGAAATGGCTTTGGAAGAAAGAAAGAAGAAGAAATGGTGTTTTTCCTAAGCTACACGAAAGCAAAGGCTAAAATGCTTAAATAAGAAATGCTCTCGAGAACGGAAGCTTCGAACACACTCCAGACATCTTCTCAAAGATCCCAACGGTTAGATCATGGACAATTGTCTTTGGAAGCTGCAGACCAAATTTCAAGAAGATCCAACGGTTAACGAAGGTTGGGCAGCGTTTTTACCAAGGTAGCTTATGTAGCTTCCTCAGGAAGCTTCATTAAGAGGCCTCCTCAAAAAGCTTCCTCATGGCTTCTTTGAGAAACTTTCTCAAGAGGCTTCTTTGAGAAGCTAGATCCTTATCTACCCACACCCTTTTATTAACTAAATTAACCTCCTTGAAAATAATTACGGATAAAAACAACACAACAAATAATCAAACATCAAACATAATTACTATATATATATATATATATATATATATATATATATATATATCAGGGTGTTACAACATTCCCCAGGTCTTCAGACAACACAAGTCTAATAAAAACAATAATGTTATTCATCAATAATAGATATATCGCATCCCATTAGTCAAAAACATTGTTTTCTTGAAAACCAGCATACAATAGGGACAAACATACATCCCCATAGTTAGGTTCCCTAACCCCATCTATGGTATTAAAAGGCGTAAATTATAATAAACTCCCCTCACCTATCGTGAGTTCTATGTCAGTTTCTCTTTGCGTCGCTTAGAGACCTCTCTCGTTCACATTCGTCAGTCCAAAAGCAAGGTTCTATATAGCAAATTGAAGGAAATTTAGTATAGATTTCAGAAACAAGGTTAATGAAAACATCCGAAGTCAAATACCCCTGTTAAAACATAAAGGGCTGAAGGGTGTTTCGGATTCTACTAAAAGAAGACATCATTTTAAAATTCCGATCACGCCAATGTGACTAGGGTTCAGTGAAGGTCATGAAAATAACATCAATGTTATAAAAAGATAATTTTTACAATGTCTCATTCTCAAGGGTTTTTCAAAGGAAGTGTAAAAACACCCTATTACAGTACCCAAAACACAACAGACACTAAGAGAAACTCAAACTAACTAAGAGAAAGGCTTAGAAGTCAAGATTACCTCAGAAAAGCTTTGAAATAGAGGATTGGGGGAATTTTCTCCACCGAATCCTTGAGGAGGATTCTGAGGATTCCGCTCCGATTAAAATGTTCCTTTTAGTGTGGGGGTTCGACGACAAGCAACGACGGCTCGTGGTGGCCACCGGTGGTCATGGGTGGTGAAGAAGGAGGTGTTAGGGTTTGGGTGGTGTTTGGAGAGGAGGAGAGAGTGAAAATCATGTTTTTCACGATGAAGAACGTATTTATAATCTGCAGATCTCGCTTAGTGAGCTCATTTTGCTAAGCGGAAGTCCACTTTTCGCACTTAGTGTGACAATTCGCGCTTTGTGCAACTCCCTCTGCACTAGGTCTCGATAGTCAAATAACATGATAAATACAATTAAACATCGATTTATAACTAGTAATATTTCAGGGTGTTACAGTGTGTATTTGTTAGTTGTGCACTTGAATATTGAGCTCCCTTTTTTCATGATCTACAACTTGAATTTGGAGATTGAACACTTTTCTAAGTACATGGTTTATGGATTCTGGTTCAAGATTTGGGGAGTCTGAGAAGTCTAGGGAGCAAGGGATGCAATCACCTAAGGTCTAAGGTATCGATGAATCCAATTCTAGTTCAAACACCAAGGAGTTTTCTAGTCATGATTATCACTTGGTTTTAGATAAATAAGAAGTCCAAGATGAGGCATTGGAAGTAGAGTTGTATGAGGAGGAGGTTCTAGAGGAGGGGATACCAAAAGAGGAAATGGCAAAGGGAAAGGCCAAGGATGTCATTAATGCCAAAAGGGTAGTAAGCTCATTCGAGGCATCCTCCAACAATCATGTTGATGGTCGACTAGCAAAATTCATTTGGATACGAAAAGGTGCATGGGGTTACTACTCAAAACTATGATAAGAGTTGGTATTAGACTGATTTGTTAAGTACACAGTAGTGTATGGTAGCCAAGAGGATAAAGTCTTCGTCGTTGAATCTCGAAGAAAATGAGATCAAGCTTTTATGGGTGCTCGACATCAAGAAAATCCTTTTTTCTGTGTATCAAACATCATTTTGGAACCTGCACGTCACCCTCCTATTTGGCAAGTTTACAAAGGGGGTCTTTAGGATTTTGAACATAGCACCAACCCGGTTATACCCTAACAGTTGGGAACTATTGAAACCTTTTAAATTTTATTCTAGTTATTATGTGCCTACCCTTGGTTTTTTATTGTTTGCATCGTTGTTGTACTCATCTTGGGGTGAGGTCGGGTGGTTGTCCATGGTGAGTAGGATGAATGCTCCTATGCTTACTCCTTACGCTACTTCATATAAAAATTTTAAGACTTCATTCTTCAAGGTCTTAGTTGTTGCCAATGGAAGAAACCATATGTTTACAAATGACAGTAAGGAAAAGTTTTAATTTTACTAGACGTGGGTATCAAGGAGGTACGATGAAGAAGTTTCCCTCTCCATGTTGACCGAGAGGGAACTAAAGAATTTAAGGGTCCTAGATTGGTTCCCCAAATCTTTTCCCAGTAAAAAGCTAGTTTCCTTTGTATAAATCCCAACATCTTCATGTTGATTTAAAGGGTTAGTCCTCGACTATTTTCTTATGACATGTCATCCTTAGTGTCATTTTTATGGAATTCACTTGGTTTTGCAGGTATTATGATGACTATGGATGACCCCTTTGATTATCAAACCCTTTCACGAGCTTAACAACACCCTAACCTCTCAACAACATCATTAGAGGCATGTCAAATGACTCTGGATGCCAACTTCTTTCCTCATCATACTCCTACCAATATAAGGGGTTCTTTGAGTTGTCTTGGTGGGGAGGTATTCGATAGGAACTTCAACTTGTTTGTTGGGAAGATACAAGAAATTCTATTCAATTTGGGAAGCACAAATGATAGAAGGAGAAGAGAGATATCACATAAAATTGTTAAATTTATTGCAAATAATAGAATTTACAATGAAAGGGTTCAAAGCACTCTCAAGCTCTCTAAACCCATAATACAAAGCTCCTTATAAAGGAGACTACATATAACTGTCTAACCGAAAATGGTTACAAAAGAAAAATAAAAAATAGTTACAATTACAACACAACCTATGTTAATGAACAACCAAACTGGACGCTCCCTTCTACGTGACTAGACATTCCATTAGATTACAAAAGATTAGATGACCTATATAGAAGACAAGAGTACTAGACAAGATGACCAATGTTGTTGTCCACCTTATCTCTATCGTCGATCGTCCAACAATCAACAATCTCCACATTGGTTCACTAACATTTCTGAATTATAGGTAACTCACTTCATTTCCAATAATCTTCGTTAAGTAGATCTAGACAATGCATGTACTTGCTTCCAGGAACAAGCTTTGTGAACATATCAAATAGATTCTCCCTCATATAAACTTTTTGGACTTCTACCCTCTTCTCAAAATGGATGAAGTGCTATATGATGTCAATGTGCTTAGTCCTCTCATGATAGACTTGATCCTTGGCTAAACAGATTGCACTAAGAGTGTTGTAGAAAATTATAGACTTTCCTGTGGAAACCCAAGATTTCAAATCAAACCCTTCAGCCAGATCTTTCCTTTGATGCTTATGTTAGAGCCACGTACTCTAGCTCTATAGTGGATAAAGCCATTGTTGGATGAATTATTGCCTTCTAACTAACAAGAGAATTTCCAATTGTGAATGTGTATGCAATCACAGATCTCCTTACATCCAAATATGTAGTATAGTCAGAATTTGAGTAACCAACGAGAGCACATGACATGTCTCTATGGTAGACAAGTCCAATATCAGTTGTACCCTTAAGGCACCTGAGTATACGCTTCACAGCTTACTAATGTTCCTTTCCAGGATTACCTATATACTTACTCATTACACTAACTGCTTGTGTTAGGTCTGGTCTGGTGCATACTATAACATACATGAGACTACCTACAACACTTGCATAAGGAACATGAGACATGTATTCCTTCTTTGATGTTAACTGAGCAGTATTGAGTTCAGGTAGACAAATGGACGTTGTCAGAGGAGTACATACTGGTTTTGCTGATGTCATCCTAAAATGATTCAACACTTTTTGAATATATACCTTCTGACACAGAAAGAGCTTCTTTTGGACTTGATCCCTCTTAATCTCAATGCCCAAAATCTTTTCAATAGCTCTTATGTCCTTCATCTCAAATTCACTTCTAGGTTGTGACTTCATCTTCTGAATTGCCAACAAATTTTGAGATGCTATGAACATGTCATCCATATAGAGTAGTAGATAGATTTAGGAACATCCTTCACCTTCCTATGATAAACACATGAGTCATAAGGACTTTTGATGTACTCATGAGAGACAATGAACTCATTGAATCTCTTGAACCATTACCTTGATGGTTGTTTTAACCCATAAAGAGACCTTTTCAATCTACAGACAAAATTTTTCTTTCCTACCACCTTAAAACCTTCAGGTTGTTGCATCAAAATGTCTTTCTTCAATCTTCTAGGGAGAAAGGTAATTTTGACATCGAGTTGCTCTAACTCCATGTCCAGAGTTGCCACTAAGGCCAACAAAACACATATGGAGATGAGTCAAACTACTGCAAAGAATATCATGTTGTAGTCCACTCCTTCATTCTGACTGTAACCCTTGGCTACCAGACGTGATTTATAATGGATGACTTCTTCAATGAATGATCCAAATTTCTTTTTGAAGATCCATTTGCACCCTACTACTTGTCTAACTTTAGGTAGCTTAACTAAATCCTAACTCTGGTTCTTCTAAAGGGATTTCATCTTTTCATTCGTAGTCATCATCCGCTCCTCAACTTTAAAATAGGAAATTGCTTTCTGATAAGTGGTTCGCTCAAATGAATCGATTTCTTCTGCTACCTGTAGTGCATAAGACACTATATCAATGCCATATCTTCTAGGAGCTTTGATTTGCCTTTGTGACTTTCTAGGTGTTGTGAATGGGCTACTTCAGATGGTTTTTACTCGTCCAATTAGTCCCCTTAATTGGTGTTGAATTATGCTATTGAGGGTGCATTTGAAGATCTTGATCAATTTCATTAGGTGCTTTGAACTGCTTCTGATCACTAATGTTTTTGATTATGGAGCTCTCAAACTCCACCTACTTAGTGACATCATTAGCCTTGCACAAATCTTCATCAGATTTAGAATATAGCATAAAGAACTCGTAAAAAATGACATCTTTACTTAGAATGACATTTCTTTCAGATGGAGACTAGACTCAAAATCCTTTGACATCTCCATAACCCATAAAGAATTTCTTCTTGGCTTTGGGCTTCAACTTACCTTCACTTATGTGATAGTATACCAAACATCCAAATAGCTTCAACATTGAGTATTTAGTTGGTTTGTTAGACCATACCTCAATAGGGGCCTTGAAGTCTATGGGAGTGGATGGTGAACGATTCACAAGATAGCATATTATGCTGACTACCTCAGCCCAGAAACTCCTATTCAATCTTGAATTGGATAGCATGCATCTGGCCCTTTCCAATAAGGTCCGATTCATTCTTTCAGTTACTCCATTTTGTTGTGGAGTATGGCATACAATACTCTACCTTGTTATGCCTTCATCTCTACAAAATTCATTGAATTAAGTAGAACAAGATTCCAGGCCATTGTCAATCCTAAGATACTTTATTGTCTTTCTTGTCTCATTCTTCATAAGAATTTTCAATGGCTTGAAAAAATTGAAAGCTTTAGATTTTTTCTTCTTCATGAATACCCATGTCATCCTAGAGTAATCATCAGTGATGGAGAGAAAATACCTTGCCCCTCCCAACGATTGAACTCTTGAAGGCCCCCAGTGGTCAAAATGAACATAGTCCAACATGGTCTTTGTTATGTGCATAACCTTTGGAAACTTTGTCTGATGTTGTTTCCTAAAGACATAGTGCTCACAAAACTGAAGAGGTTCCACATTGTGATTTCCAGGTAAGCCTTGCTTGGTTAGAATATTCAGACCTTATTCAAACCTTTTTCACTTATGTGGCCCCGATGGAGATGCCACAGAGAATTATCAGACAAGCTATTGGACGCATGGCTTCCAAATTATGAAACAGTAGAGACAAAGCTTGTCAAAGTGGACCCTTGAAGCATCCACAAATTTCTTTGCTTGGTTCCCTGCATTACCAAAAATTTCATTTTCCCTCTAATCTATATAACTCCACTTTCAACCCTGCAAGAAAAATCTTTTGAATCCATGGCACCCATAGAGACAAGATTTTTCTTAAGCTCTGGAATGTGATAAACTTCAATCAATTTTCTAACAACACCATCATGCATTCTGATTTGTATAGAACCCATACCGATAAACATACAAGGAGCTTCGTTACCCATGAGGACGTTACCACCAGACTTCTTCTCACATGTCATAAACCAATGCCTGTGTCGACACATATGGTAAGAACAACTTGAGTCCAATACCCATTGTTTAGAATGTTGCTATAGTTGTCACCAACAACCAGAACCAAATCACTTTTTGATGAGGGGCCATTCTAAACAAGAGCATTAACAAATATTTCTTTACTTTTGTTGGACAATCTCGCTTCTAGTGACTTGGTTATTTGTAGTAATTATAGATGTCCTTAGGATCAACTTTGCTCTTCTTGCCACCTTTTTCTTTCTTCTTCTTCTGTCCTTTAGCAGAATTAGTCACTAATAATCAGGACCTAGAGGCTTCATCACCATTCTTAGATGCCTTTAGTTGAAGCTCTCTAGAAAATAGAGACCGGACTTGACTTCTTCAAGTGTAATGAAGTCTTTTCCTACACTAAGATAACTCATAAAATTCTAATAGGAGGGAGGAAGAGAGGCTCATTGAATCATTATCAGATCTTCATCTTCCATCTTGACATTAATGTCACATAGCTCCATCAGAACAAAGTTTAGCTCATCAAGATGTTCCATCAGTGGCATAACTTCCCTCATTTGAAGGCCAAACAAATGTCATTTCAAAAGCAACTTGTTGCAGATGGATTTCGTCATAAAGAGTTTCTCCAATTTGAGACAAAGCCCAATAGTAGTTGGTTCTTTAGAAACTTCATAAAGAACATCATCAAACTTAGATAAGAAAATTAGCGAATATGCCTTTTCCTCTTGTAACTCAAACAATAACTTATCAATCTTTGATGATTAACTAGATAAATGAGCCCAAATGCCTTGTTTTTTCAACAAGGCTTGCATCTTGATGTGCCAAAGGTTGAAGCGATTCTTCCATGTGAATTTCTCAATCTTGATTGTGTTGACCATCTTATTGATAAAATCTTGAAGACGCAGCATGAACAGATAACAAACAAAATGGTTTATCATTGATGACTTGATCTACCACAACACTGATGCGAAAATGTTCTCTAACCGAAGCTCTGATACCTATTTGTTGGGAAGATTCGAGAAATTCTATTCAGATAGGGAAGCACAGATGATAAAAGAAGAAAAAAAATATTGTGCAAAATTGTTAAGTTTATTGTGGACAACAAAATTTATAATGAAAACAAAAACAATTACAATAGAAAAACAAAATACAATTACAGTTACAACACAACCCATGTTAATGAATCACCAGACTGAACACTCCCTTCTATGTGACTAGACGCTCCACCTAATTATAGAAGATTGGATGACCTATACAAAAGACAAGAGTATTGTACCAGGCGACCAACGTTTTCTTTCACCCTATCTCTATCATCCAACAATCAACATTGTTGTTGCATTGGGTTTTGCTACTTCCTCGGCCAACAAGGAAATCATTGCTTATACTGGTATTCTTTTAGGTTCGGAGACGTTTGTTGACATGCAGACTCACTTTTTGATGATTATTCAGCATTGGGTTATAGAACATTCCTAAGTCCCTTCACAAGTCGAAGAGGTGGAGAGTTTGAAGAAGAAAGTAGTTGAGTTTGTCGAGGACCTTCAGAGTACCATCAATTCTAATACTAAGTTGACTACTGAAGTGAACACTCTAAAATCTCAAGTTCAACTTTTTGAGAATAAAGAGTTAGGATGGGAGGCTAAGGTAAAGAAGGCGAAAAACTCGGTGGGCTTGTTAGAGAAGGAGCTAGAAAAATTAAATAAGGTTCTAAATGATGTGGAGCAGGCTAGAAATTTCGAAAGGGTGGCTAAGGTGAAGGTTGAGAAGCTTGTTGAGTTGGCAAAAATGAGTGTGATCAAGAAACACAGGGTGATCAAAAAATGAGTTTGCTAAAATGAGTGAGTTTTGAAAACGAAATTCATTAGGCTAAGTTATTTGGTCTTGTTGACACCTCTCGCTTTGACATTAATAAGGATGTTTACTAGGGGGAATTGAAGTCTATGGTCGAGATCCCTCTGGTGCCTTTGATGTTCCATCTTCTGCTCCATACTCTAGATCATTCTAAGGTACCCTATAAACCTACGATAAATGGTACTACTAGGTCAGTCAAGACTTATGAAGTTGATCAAGAGTTGGAAGAATAGGTTGTGCATGAGGAAGAAGTTTGAAATTTTCTAAGTCTTGTGTAGTAATAGGCCAATGGTGCCCCATTTTGAAATTTTCCCTATCTATCCCTTGGCTTAAGTATGTTTTTGGTCCTTAATAAATGACAATTTTTTTTTAGGTTCCTAATATATTAAAAATTTTGTTTTAGATTCCTACCAATAGTTAAGTGATGACGTGTCAATTAAAAAATTTAAAAATGTGATTTTCAATAGCTTAAAAATCGCTAGTATTCATTTTAAAAATTTAACAATTTCTGGAGGTTTCAAAACCACTAGAATTAATTAAAATAAAAAGGAAAAAAAATAAAATTGAATTGTAAATTCTGGAATTAAAGCAACTAATTTGAATCCTATCACAATGGACCAATGGATAAAGTCTTCAAGTGGTTGTTTCCAACACACTCTCTAGACCATCCCCACCAACAACAACACAAACCACACTTAAGCATGACCCTTAAGCTTCTAGACCCTAGAAACTTAATCCTCATCACTCTATTGTGTAATGGTCCATCAAGGCATTCCTCCAACAAGTCATTCCTTAACATCCTCTACCTCTATAATTTCCACTTCGTCACCTTGTTGTCGATGTTATTGGCTTTCCGCTCTGAACATGCATATAGGTTCTAGTCATTATTCTAAAGGTTGTTACCATGGGGACACAGGTTGTTCACAATATTTGACAAGTGAACCAAATCGTGCAAGTATCGATGAATATTTAGATATCATATTCACAAGGACTTGCATAATATTAAGTACATTTGACACATTTTGCTAACAAAGGTTTAAGGACAATTATAAATTCATTTGAGAGCTAACACTAATAATAAAATATAATTAAACCTAAGATTGAAAGCAGAAAATATTGAAGTAAATGTATTTAGACTTTTTATCTAACACGTGGGGTGCAGTAGAAATGGTGAAATGTGATGTAATGGATGATGTTGTTGGGGTTGAATTTCATGAAAACACCAATTTCATGTAATGTCAACACAAAACCATGTACTCATCTCAACATACCAAAATTCGCATACAATTCCCAAACCCTAATTCCTTATGTAGATTGAGATCAAGTTTTCTCATCAAATCCCTAATTTCTAAAGAGCATTAATGAGGAAATTTGCATTAAGCACGAGGATTAAGATGATAAGACAAAAAAATCAAGATCCACTCCTAATCTAGATATATTGAGTTCCCCATTTTAAATCTAGAATCAAAATGTGTTTTCCAATCATAAATCAACTCACAAAGCATGTAAATGGATGATAGCCATAAACAAGAATTAAGCATAGAAACAAAGAGGTAGTATATTAAAATGATAGCAGAGTTAAGGTTTTACAAGAAATCCATGAGTGGGTTTCACTAGACCTAACCCCAACAACTAAGAAACTAGCTACTCATAACCTCTAAAATGAAGAAAAACCATCGAGATTGGAAGAAGGAAGATAGAAAAGCCATGAGAATGCTCTGAAGATCCTTTTCACCCTTTATTTGAGAGAGAGAATTGTCCTTGGATTACATGAAATAAAGTGTAGTGAAGTATGCTGAAAGAGCACACAAAATTCCCTTTTATAAGTGTCAGTTCATAGGTGGTGCGCTAAGTGCAGTTCTTAAACAACTTATTTAATTTCCAGGGCTTCTGAGCTAAGCACAAAATGAATCTAGGCTAAACTTGGTCTTTGAAAATAGTCTTCAGGAACTTTAGGTAAGTGTGAATGTTTTTCGTGCTACGCGACAAAGATGTTGAAACCAAATCTTCTCTTAGAAAACTTTCTGCTGTCTAGTGCATGATTCCATCTGTGCTAAGCGCAACTCCCAAAACTCGTCAATTGTTCACTTCTTTTCTTTAATTTTTTTCCTACAAAACAAGACCAAATCTAATGAAAATTTATTTAACAAGTAAAAGGCAATATTCTAGACTAAAGTTCCTATTATTAACAAACTTAAGGTCAAATAAGTATTAAAAGTGAGAGAAAAATGAGATAAATGACAATTTATAAGTGAAAATGACACTTATCAGGGGTGACATGGGAGTGACGTGTTTCAAGATCTTGGTTTCGAGAAGGGGATCTAGGTTCCGAGAGAGTGATATGCGAGGAAAGGGGTTGATAGGGAAGGTTTTGAGTGGGGTTGTGATTGGGGCAATTGCAATTTTAGGGGTGGTGGTGATTTTGTTGGTGATAGTGAAGAACAATTTGCTTATACTCTGAATTCCATTCCTCTTTCGATTTTGTTTCCTTTTCAATTCAATTTGCATGTGCAGTTTTCAATTTTTTTATTTTTCAGTTTCAATATATAAGAGCATTTTAATTATTCAAAGTTTGGGTTCAAAATTGATCGTAAGGGTTGAAATTGGATCTAGCATCATGTGTTATTCATTGTCGAAGAACACAACATGAATCTGATTTGGGGGAGACAACTCTAATGCACCTTTGCTCGTCGACGTTGAAGAAGAAGGTATGTTTCATCCGTTATGATGCAATAAATTTTTCCTTTTGCTTTTCTAATGCAGGTACAACCTACGATGTTGCCAACGAAGAAGGTGGTGTGTATGGAGAAGATAGTTGTTGATGCAGTCAATTGAGTGGGAGGTGGACTTGAAAAATTTTGATGCATATAGGGAGGAGATAGCTGTTTATGCTTTATTTGATTCTTGTAAATTGATGTTTTAATTGTTCTTTTGCAAAAGGTCAAGAAAGAATTTGTGTTGAATCTGGAATGGAAACTGAAATGAGAAATGAAAGAAAAGACAAAACTTAGATTTGTCTTCTTTTTTTTTTTACTTTAATTAATTATGGAAATTTTTAAATTGTTAACAATTTTAATTTAATTTAAATGAATATTTATAGTTTTTGAGTTGTCACAAATTTGATTATAAAATTTTTAATTAACATATCATCACTTAACTTAAAGCAAAGACTCAAGATAAAATTTCTAATATATTAGAATTTCAACAAAAGAAAAATTATTAGGGACTAAAATAAATCAATCATTTATTATGAATAAAAAAATATTTAAGTTTTTAATTTCTCATAAACTAATCTAAAAAGATGAATAATTAAAAACACAATTTATATAAAAAAAATTACTCATAATTTTCACATCAAAACTGATTGAAGACCTGATAAATCATGTGACAATAAATGTGACTATACTATCACTTAATACTAGACAATATGAACTAAAAATATTAAAAGAAAAAATATGAAAACAAAAAGTGGTAAAAAATTATGTTTAACGACTAAAAATGAATGTTTAAAAAAAAAGGAATAAGAACATATTTAATTAACTCTTTTAGGAAGAAAATAAGTGATGTCAGCAAAATCTAAAAATCATGATATTTTCAAACCAAAAAGATATTCAACCGTTTATTTTATTACATTTGTTATTTTGAAATAGAAATTGGTTTGAAGCTCTTTCGTGTATATATAACACCATTTTAAAATTGAACACGGGTCAGAACTCTGATTTCCCTTTTTAATTTCTTTATAAGTAGAACAATATTGTCAAATTGTCTCACATTTTAATACAATCGATCATGTAAAAATTTATTTTGATCCCCACAAAATATTTGGTCGTCGTGGTACGGACTTGTTCAAGATAAACTCATTAATTATTATATATCCACATGGTAAGTTTGATTTGCTTCTAATAAATTGAATCCGTAGTCTCGTGATTCGTGTGTAATATTCAGCAGAAAAGTCAAATTAGTATTTTGACATAAATTAGGAATGTTTTTGCTAACGAAAAACACAGGCATTTATTTGCACCAGCTAAACCCATACTACTTTGGCTGGTCTCTTAGAAGAGAAGGGGCCTAGGAGGGTGGGATTAGGTTGCCTCCTACAGCAAGGTCGAATAATTTATGTGTTCATGTCTGAAGGATCATGCCTCTTAATAAAAAAAATCATTGTTTTTAATCCTCGCCATGATCAAATATATATATATATATATATATATATATATATATATATATATATATATATATATATATATATATATATATATATAATAAAAATAAAAAAGGGTGAGAGATATGGACAAGTCACATCTATTGGGAATTCTTCCCATGTGAGATATTCCACTACGGTCCCGACACATCCATTAAGATGAGATTTTTAATTGTTTATTTATTACAGAATAAAGACTAAAGAAGCAAATAGACAATGTGCAAACCTGCAATCATCTGTATGCATTATCTCTACGCATTCTATGGTGCATTGTATCCTTCTGACAAATTCTTCCTCCTTATCATTCCAATTTCAATTTATATGGTCATCTTCTATGCGTCTACCCCCAACCACCCACCATTTAACTTTCCTACTTTTTTTTATTATATCCAAAAAACATATATATTATTTTAAAAAATACAAGAGATACTCTATCTCGTATACAGAAATCATCAAACAATCTCAAATGTCTTTACACAAATGAAAATTTAGACATCAAAAGGATTTGAACACCATTATGAAAATGGACACCTATTATACCTCCCACTAACATTACCCTCCCCTTCTTTGCTAAGTACACTTCTCTTAATCAAATTACTTACATGATTTTATTTCTTTTCAAACCTTCTTCACTCCTTGGCACACTCCCTCTTTCATGGTAACAACACATCCCCCTCTTTTTCACTCCCTTCATCCCCCCCCCCCCCCCCCTTCAATCTCTTGCTAAAGTTTTCCTTTAGTTCTCTCTTGTTCAATTCCCTACTCTAGCATTAGGATTTTTCCATCTTTCAAACACTAATGTAATATATTTATCTTCTCAACTACTTTCATTACTTATTTTATTTTTTCCACTCACACAACATCATTAATGTCTCTCATTTTATATATAAAACAGCATACGATTAGATCTTAAATTTGTCCAAGTTGTTGCAGTAAAGCGCCTCTTAGAGTCATTTAGATTGAAGGATCGATATCAATTATATGTTTTTTTTTCATTTCAATTACTTCACTATTGTACAATATTTCCTTTAAATAGGATTTTTAATGGCTCTATTATTTTGGTTGAATGTTTTTTCAAATGTTTCTGGAAAGAACATTTTGGAACACAATTTTATTTCTTAACATTTTGAAAAGTGTTTTCCATAACAAAAAATAGTAGTATGAAAAGTACTTTCCAAAATGTTAAAAACAAAACATCTACAACAAAAGAATAGTCCGTCGAAAAGTCTAAAATGGACATCCTATGTTGTTGACACTTGGTATAAACATGGGCATTTATGACATTTCCACAGTGTTCGCTTCCGACAAGTGCACCGGATCACACAAGTAGTATAAAACGGTAAGAACCGAGTATCGAACTCTCGGGGAACTTATATTACTTAGTAAGCTTTTTTAATGAATAGGTGTCTGGTGTCAAAATCTAAGTGTGAATATGAACAGGTATGTAAACTATCTACGCAAAAAGCAAAATCACGCGAGAGAAATGATGTGTAAAAACAAGTAGAAAACGCGTTGGTCTTCCTTGTGACACCCTCTACCCCTCACATATATATTAATAAAGGAATAAAAATTTAAATATTAATTAAAAGTATTTTTAAAACATTTTTAAATACAAGCTTTTCAAATGGGTAAAAGGCTCACATTCACTTTCTTCTACATCATATTCAAACTTGTCCAAATAAATAATAAAGTCATCTCGACTCAAAGAAGGTCATCTAAGTCTCATACAATTAATATAAAACCTATATTCTAATGTCACATCCTATCAGAGCATGGTGTTCCCGTGTCCTCTAGCATGATGTTCTTCATAGTCATCCACCTATTCATCTGCTCCCCCGAACACAAAGTTCAAGATCATCACAGGATTCAAACACAAACAACAAACCGGGAGTGAGTTATCACATTTCTAACTACTAGAGAGAAACAACACAATATATAGTAGCCAAATACAATTTACTTAGCATATCTCACATTATTTCATCACTTTGTCATTCATCAATCACACTTTTCATCCATCAATCACACCTTTCAATCATCAATCACTATACACAGGAATCACACACTCCAATCAAGACATAATAACACATCAATTTCATAATAAACAATTAGCAAGCGTATGCGACAGTTATGCTAAGACTCAAGCCTATATGCAATGTGGTACCATGTCAGTGAAAAACCTCGTCAGGTGCCTAGGAGTAGATGACAAGACAAACCACACAATAGTAAGTCAAGTCACTCTCACTAGGTAATATCATAGGGAGACCAGTCAGGGTCACAGTGTTTTGCGAGAATGCTCCAACAATATGGGATCAACATAGGCTTAAAGGAGCACTCAAACCGTGTGACCCCCAAGGCCTACACTCCGAAGAGTCCGTCAGGGCCTCTCCCTCCTGATTCAGGTCCAACCCAGAAAACATTTTAGCACACAGACTCTATCTATGAACTGTACAAAACACACGACTCCTCAATTGTTCTCAAAATAATTTTAACTCGTCGCCCTTTAAGGGTCTTATCATTAACTCGTCACCCTTAAAGGGACTTAACATTAACTTGTTGCCCAAAAAGAGACTTAGCATCAACTCGTCGCCCTAAAAGGGACTTAACATCAACTCGTCGCCCTAAAAGGGACTTAGCATTAACTCGTCGCCCTTGAAGGGACTTATGATCGTGCGATTGTACAATTCATAGTTCACAACTCAATGCACATATATATCTCAATCATATACATACTCAATTTATCACATACACTTAATCCCAATCACAATGGTATAATCTCAATTTAACATGTTATCACACCTCATGAATCATATACACTTTACCTATGAACTATGCAATACACACATATACTCAATTGTTTTCAAAATCATTTTAACTCGTCGGGTTCCCACAGTAGATCCCATCACAATACTCGTCGCCCTTAAAGGGCCTTACAATTGTGTGATTGCACAGTTCATAGTTCACAACTCAATATACATAATCTCATCTCAATACACATGTATTTCATCATCCGTCACATGTTCAATTTATCACATACTCACAGTTTGAATCATCATTTCATAACCTTAACATAACAATTTATACAAAAGATTTTATCACAACATGGAATGTAAAACCTCTGAAATAGTTCCTCACAATTGTATCAAAATCAATTAATCAAAATCATGGGTTAACACAAAGACATCAAGAGCACTCAAGTTTATCAATCAATTCTCATCAGGAAATCAATTGGTACATAGAACACAATAATATTGTATTCATAATCATAAAGAAAAATTATAATTCAATAAGCATCCCAAAATAAACCCAAATTTAGTTCTCTAAGGATCCCTACACATGTTCATTCTAACCCCCAATTGCGATAAACTCATCCCTTACCTTTGAGCGGACTCACGTGTCTTCAACCAGCGATAGTAACATCTCTAGCAGTTCCCTGAGATTCCTTCAGTTATTCCTCCGACTGCTTCGATAGAATTCCCAAACGTCAGAGAGACGAAAAAGAGATTGAAACTTCCACTTATACTGTCTTCATGCCATTCCTTTTTCTCGCTCCACAAATATTATCTCGAAAATCCCAACGGTGGAAGTGTGCGCAATTGAATTTCAAACAAAGTATCTAAATTTAATGAAAATCCAACGGTTAACGAAACCGAGATTGTAGTTTTACCGAGACAATTTTGGGTTTCTGCGGAAAATTAAAATGCTACAATCCGAAGGGTTTTCCTCTAAGCTCAGATATGATTTTGAAATTCCCAACGATGAAAATGTTAGAAATTGGTTTGTTAACATGGTACTCAAATTTCACGACGATCCAACGGTAAACGAGTCCGAGATCGTCATTTTTCTGAGACAGGTTTGGTGGGCTGCGGGAAAAAGAAAGGGTTTTGAGAGGAGAAAGGGAAAAACGAAAATGAGGCCAAAAAGAGGCACCCGACTTAACATAAATATTTATACCTAGGGTATTCAGCCTATTATTTGCTCTATATTTATTTATTTATTTATTTTATGAAAACAAACTCTATTTTATTTTCTATCAAACAAATAAATGAAATACCCTTTTTATTTTCTCTCAAATCATTATTTTAATTAATAATTATATCTCCTTATTTATTTATTTATAAAATCTCATCATTTTTCTAAAACTCTATTTATTTATAAATAACAATCCTTTTTAATCTAGATTACAAAAATTGGGATGGTACGACTCCACCCCTCTTAAAAGAAGTTTCGTCCTCGAAATTTTGCCGAAAGATCGAGAAAAAGATATTACACATATAGTTTTCAATATCAAGTTGTGTGCTCTGTTGAAACACTTATCAGTGACTTCGATCATAAGAGTTTTCTACACTTGACGATAAATCTGGTGATCCTCGTTCCCTCAATGATAGCTTTTCATGAGTTATGTTGTATCGCAAGAGTAACATCTCAACGATAATAGAATGTGAATGACATACTATTTGGAGTATAATAATATCATAGGAGATGCTAATGACAATTTGAAATGAACAAACAAACACAAGAAGACACGACTGATCACATGGTCGACTCTTTTTCAAACATCGGATGTTTCAAAAAAATAACGAGTTCCGACTCTTTTAACTACCCTCAAATCTATCCCGCTTCCCTGAGCACGATCTTCCTTACTTAAGTATACTTGACTCATAACTCTCACTTAGGTCCAAGAATTGTAACGATTCAACTCTAAGGTTGCCTACCTGATACTAACTGGGTGCTAATTAGATAAGCAATACAGATTACTCCCTACTTTTGTAAGTTTGTTCACCTTAAGGTAATCTTCACACATATATACTCATGTCACCCTATAACTTTGCACTTGAACTTGAGGTTTCGATTGTTGTTTACAATATCTAACTCTATAACTAGGACACTAGTCATATCATCGGTTTCCTATTCAAGCTCTAACTATTAAGCTAGTTCTAACGTTTAAAACTAAACTCACAACAAGATTCTTGAGAATTTTACCCATCTCTTTTATCTCGGATTCAACTCCAAAGATCCTCACAATGTATCAAACTAACGATAATGTCTCCCAAAATATTATGGTGAACCCCATGGTTACCTATTCTAACTCACATATAGGATAAATCTTTTCATAAGTCTTAAGTTGTCAAGAAACATTTATCGCTATTTGTCCTCCTACAAGCACTCCTCTAAACTTAAAAATTATTTCAAATATTTTACTACTCCAATAAGGACCTACGCGGCTAAGATAACACTCAACAGTTTACAGTGGTCGACTTCTCTATGAACTTATGGCTTACTCCTTACAAGGATCTCACTCAAAAACTTAAACTTACTTGAGTCATCTCCAACAAGCATTAAGGTTAATCCAATGAGTCCTAAAATAACCTTTTGGTTCGACTACTAGTTAAGAGCATTTCATCTTAATCTTAGGTTTCCTCTCATCTTAAAACAACTTCTGCCCTAGAAGGATTTGTAGTTATCTTTCACCTAGACGTAGCATACTCTATGGGTCATCTTCATCTAACTAAAATGCATAACAAAACTCTTAGCTCGGAACATGATGCCCAAGGGTCTATAACAACCTTATAATGCACATCATAATTCAACTTAACTGGAAACATACTAAACACTAATCATCAAAACCACAACAAGAGCTAACTCAGGGTGAGAGATCCTGTCACACATTCCACGAACACACATGGACATCAATCATATTATGACATGACCAGGTACACATAGAGGTCACAATAGGTACTAAGGTATTTCTTAAAGCATCCACAAACTTTTTCCATATTAAGGTAAAAAGAACTAATATTTATCTTGCTAATCATACAACTATCATCAATAATCTTTTAGGTCACCTACCTTACGCAAGAACACTCACTCTTGAATCCTTCTATGCTTAACAATTAATGTCTTACTAACTACCTTACTCTCTTCTTAAGGTTCCACATTAAACCTCTTAACTATACTTCATAAC
Organism: Glycine soja; assembly: GCF_004193775.1. Taxonomy (NCBI): domain Eukaryota; kingdom Viridiplantae; phylum Streptophyta; class Magnoliopsida; order Fabales; family Fabaceae; genus Glycine; species Glycine soja. Next base: position 26,118,008 of record NC_041006.1, read on the forward strand.
TTTTCCAACTACACTATGTTCTCCAACAACTCTACACTAGATATTTCCCACGAACTACGGTTACAAGTTTCTATGGGTACTACACTTATAAGATTCTCATTCTTGCACTTAGGTGGTAACTAAGCATATCTTCAAGGAACACAGGTACACGTCTTACTAAGTTTGACTTTCGTCTATAGGTAACAATGATAATGTCTACTCAAGTATTTCCTCTCAAAACATCTTAACGTGATTGTCAAAGGCGAAGTCTCTCTTTATTCGAATTAGAAGTAACAACAAGAAAGATTATCAAGCAATTTAACTAGACATGATTGGAAGATGAGCAGCCAATAATAAGATGAACACTCGATTGATTAGGAGACAATAATTTTAAATCAAGAAGGATCACTCATCTAGAATCAACAATAGATACTCCAAATGAATTCTAGAAACGAAAACATAATCACAGTGTACGCACATATGGAGACATCAACTATCACTTGATTGTGACAGAAACATCAATAATCCAATTGTTTGATGTAGGCTCATAACACAAAAATTGAATTATACTCAAGCTTGCAAGTGAAATCGAATTACTTGACTTAAGTACGCAACACAAAGAATAGTTTACACTAGAATCAGAAGGTATGACCAAAAGAGTATTCTATATGAAATATATCTCGATACGAGTCCTGGAAATATAGAGTATCAACATTGCTAAGAACAAGAAATCACGAACAACCATACTATCTATGCAATTAAGGCAGAACACCATACTACTAACATAACCAGAATTATAAGGTTCTTATAATAAGTATACAACGTACATATAAGAAGTAAGAATTTAATAGTTAATAAGGATGTCTTAAGGTATCACAAACTTCAACTACTACATTAACGACTACGCACAAAATAAAGGGAGTTAAGTAGTCTTGCGTTTACACATCAAGAAGACACACTCATCCAAGACATATATATGGTTCAAAAGGTTATCACAACACTAATCCACACATTAAGAAAGAAATAAGTTTATTAACAACATACACGCAGGAAGATAAGGGCTCATTAAGGCACTATCCATCAGTATCAAGGCTTCTTGCATCACCTAACGGCTTGCCATAATGTCGAACCGCACTTCATAAATTATAGAGATGGCCAGTCTCATAACTCATGACTCAACAGTAGATTTATGGTATAGCAAACATTAAGGATGCAAGGCACATACAAGTATTTTTTATTAAGTCTCATTTGATCATGCAAAGGAAAATACAATTAATAATTCAAGCATGTTCATCAAAACTAGTCATAAGTAACCACACCGAGTGCACACCAGAATATGATAAGCACATAACACACTGGCCGAAAGGTTCGACCTGCTCTGATACCACTAAAAGTGACACCCTCTACCCCTCACATATATATTAATAAAGGAATAAAAATTCAAATATTAATTAAAAGTATTTTTAAAACATTTTTAAATACAAGCTTTTCAAATGGGTAAAAGGCTCATATTCACTTTCTTCTACATCATATTCAAACTTGTCCAAATAAATAATAAAGTCATCTCGACTCAAAGAAGGTCATCTAAGTCTCATACAATTAATATGGAACCTATATCCTAATGTCACATCCTATCAGAGCGTGGTGTTCCTGTGTCCTCTAGCATGAGGTTCTTTATAGTCATCCACTTATTCATCTGCTCCCCCGAACACAAAGTTCAAGATCATCACAGGGAACAACAAACCGGGAGTGAGTTATCACATTTCTAACTACTAGAGAGAAACAACACAACATATAGTAGCCAAATACAATTTACTTAACATATCTCACATTATTTCATCACTTTGTCATTCATCAATCACACTTTTCATCCATCAATCACACCTTTCAATCATCAATCACTATACACAGGAATCACACACTCCGATCAAGACATAATAACACATCAATTTCATAATAAACAATTAGCAAGCGTATGCGACAGTTATGCTAAGACTCAAGCCTATATGCAATGTGGTACCATGTCAGTGAAAAACCTCGTCGGGCGCCTAGGAGTACATGACAAGACAAACCACACAATAGTAAGTCAAGTCACTCTCACTAGGTAATATCATAGGGAGACCAGTCAGGGTCACAGTGTTTTGCGAGAATGCTCCAACCATATGGGATCAACATAGGCTTAAAGGACCACTCAAACCGTGTGACCCCCAAGGCCTACACTCCGAAGAGTCCGTCAGGGCCTCTCCCTCCTGATTTAGGTCCAACCCAGAAAACATTTTAGCACACAGACTCTATCTATGAACTGTACAAAACACACGACTCCTCAATTGTTCTCAAAATAATTTTAACTCGTCGCCCTTTAAGGGTCTTATCATTAACTCGTCGCCCTTAAAGGGACTTAACATTAACTCGTCGCCCAAAAAGAGACTTAGCATCAACTCGTCGCCCTAAAAGGGACTTAACATCAACTCGTCGCCCTAAAAGGGACTTAGCATTAACTCGTCGCCCTTGAAGGGACTTATGATCGTGTGATTGTACAATTCATAGTTCACAACTCATTGCACATATATATCTCAATCATATACATACTCAATTTATCACATACACTTAATCCCAATCACAATGGTATAATCTCAATTTAACATATTATCACACCTCATGAATCATATACACTTTACCTATGAACTATGCAATACACACATCTACTCAATTCTTTTCAAAATCATTTTAACTCGTCGGGTTCCCAAAGTGGATCCCATCACAATACTCGTCGCCCTTAAAGGGTCTTACAATTGTGTGATTGCATAGTTCATAGTTCACAACTCAATATACACAATCTCATCTCAATACACATGTATTTCATCATCCGTCACATGTTCAATTTATCACATACTCACAGTTTGAATCATCATTTCATAACCTTAACATAACAATTTATACAAAAGATTTTATCACAACATGGAATGTAAAACCTCTGAAATAGTTCCTCACAACTGTATCAAAATCAATTAATCAAAATCATGGGTTAACACAAAGACATCAAGAGCACTCAAGTTTATCAATCAATTCTCATCAGGACATCAATTGGTACATAGAACACAATAATATTGTATTCATAATCATAAAGAAAAATTATAATTCAATAAACATCCCAAAATAAACCCAAATTTAGTTTTCTAAGGATCCCTACACATGTTCATTCTAACCCCCAATTGTGATAAACTCATCCCTTACCTCTGAGCGGACTCACGTGTCTTCAGCCAGCGATAGTAACATATCTAGCGGTTCCCTGAGATTCCTTCAGTTATTCCTCTGACTGCTTCGATAGAATTCCCAAACGTCAGAGAGACGGAGAAGAGATTGAAACCTCCACTTATACTGTCTTCATGCGATTAGTTTTTCTCCCTCCACGAATATTATCTCAAAACTCCCAACGGTGGAAGTGTGAGAAATTGAATTTCGAACAGCATATCCAAATGCCATGAAAATCCAACGGTTAACAAAACCGGGATCGCAGTTTTACCGAGAAAGTTTTGGGTTTCTGCGGGAAATTAAAATGCTACAATGCGAAGGGTTTTCCTCTAAGCTCAGATATTATTTTGAAATTCCCAACGGTGAGAATGTTGGAAATTGGGTTGTGAACGTGGTACTCAAATTAAACAACAATCCAACGGTAAACGAGTCTGAGATCATCGTTTTTCTGAGATAGGTTTGGTGGGCTGCGGGAAAAAGAAAGGGTTTTGAGAGGAGAAAGGGAAAAACGAAAAAGAGGCCAAAAAGAGGCACCTGACTTAACATAACTATTTATACCTAGGGTATTCAGCCTATTATTTGTTCTATATTTATTTATTTATTTATTTATTTTATAAAAACAAACTCTATTTTATTTTCTATCAAACAAATAAATGAAATACCCTTTTTATTTTCTCTCAAATCATTATTTTAATTAATAATTATATCTCCTTATTTATTTATTTATAAAATCTCCTCATTTTTCTAAAACTCTATTTATTTATAAATAACAATCATTTTTAATCTAGATTACAAAAATTGGGATGTTACATTCCTAATAGGTGCCTGATGCTAAAATGACATTCTCTATCTAACAATGCTTATGTGTTCCTATGGTGTCTCCGGAGATGCTAAACCCTGATTCCTCATGATAGTTTAGCCTAATCCTGATCAAGCATCGTCCTCAGATTCCTCTTGTTGGACTAAACTCAACCAGGACCGCATTAAGACAAACATACTACAACTAAATTATCGCACCCTGATTCCTCGTGATAGTACGACAACTTAGCCCTGTCCTATCAAGGTCATCAGAATCAGACCAGTTTCCACTGTTGAATGACCCTAACAAAGCATGCATCTGCCTGATCAAGGTAAAGGCATACTAGAACGAAAATCAGATAGCACAAAGAACACACAAAACATCATTAAATAGATATAAATATATTTACATCAGGTACCTATAGGGAAGATCCAACAGAGGATTTAGTTTTCCATACCAGGAAGCCTTCTTAACAACAAAGAGAAGAACAAGATGAAAGATTGCAAAAATACAAGTGGTGAGGATGTCTCCTTCACCTCTAGGATCTCACAACCACACACAAACTCATCTCAAGCTCTCACAACAGCTTCTTCTTCAAGCTCTGGTCTCTGCAGATCTTCACACGGCAAAATCTCTCAAAACTCTCTGGAACTTGGACCTTTCTCTCTCTAGAATCACTAGACATGCAAAACTTCAGCTCTCAGCCCAAACTCCCTTCACAAAATTTGATTTCAGGCGTAAATAGGTGGCCTTGTTCATGCTCGTGCGCTTAGCACAATTCTGGACCACTTAGCGCACATTAGTGAATTTCGGCTTAGTGCGTGCCTTTCTCGCTTAGCGGATGGACTAAAGCGGTGCGCTTAGTGGGATGAAGCGGTGCGCTTAGCGAACCTGCATAGCTTATCTTCTTCCAGATTCTTCCTTGCACTTAGCCAATGAGTGTTGCGCTTAGCGGACGCTCGCTAAGCCAGCGGATTGACTTAGCGAGAAGGTAAAAAACAACACTTTTCAAAGCTTGCCTAATTAACCTGAAATTGAGAGAAAATGATTATTAAACACACAAAATGGAAGTACTAAGTATTTATTACCTATACTTAATAGAAAATACTTATAACACTACAAAATAACCATAAATTGGAGGAGTTTGATACAATTTACACAAGTTTTATACACAAAAGTTAGTCGTATTCACCGACTAACAACTTCCCCAAATTTACAGTTTTGCTTGTCTTCAAGCAAAAAGAGAACAACTCACTTGTCCTCAAGTGATAATAACATGCAGTGATCATGTACAAAGGTGTATGTAGCAAAAATTACTGATTGCATGATAAGAGAATGAAGTAATATGCCCTCATCACTTGTCTTTCACAAGGTATGCAGTTATCCAAAGAGAAGAATAAAATGTAACCTGAACAATTAGATGGAGTTAGGCATAAGACATATATAAAGGGAAGTAGCTTAAACCACAGTCTCACGACTACTGTTTCACTCAAGCACAAGTGTTTAAGCTATTCATTAATAACAACTAACAAGAGATCCAATCTTTGCACTTAATCTCATGCCATAAAGTCAAAAATGTATAAACAGAATCAGAAGGACTTTCCTAGGCTTGTAGTGAGGCTTGGCTACAAAAATTCATTGGTTTTTCTAGGATTCAAAAGCTTAGATTATAAGAGAGCACAAATCCTAGAATTATCCCAATGGTCTTTTTAATACAATTGGCATGCTCACTAGCTTTTCACTTTCATTTGCTTTTGACCTTGTTACATCAGCACACTTTTCTCTCTTTTTTCTTTCTTTTCTAACACACAACTTATGTGTTGTGTGTGCTGATGCTTTATCTCTTTCTTTGCATCCCAATTAGTTCCACTCCCCCAAATTTGGGGTAAATTTTCCTTGAACTATATGCTCTCCTAGAATCTAAACAAGGTATCTGGAGATAATTATTTAAGTTCAGGGTTCAAATTTTTGAAAATATCATTCAGCTCAAAAAGGGTGCAAAGGATATAATTATCATTCAAGGTAAGATTTTTGGTCAAAAGAATTGTGTATGTACAATCATGGCCTTCATCATGTTCTCATTTATACATTTCATTCTAAAATTCAGAGATTGATTCAGAGATTGGTCAAAAGGCTAGTCGTTCACTCACAGTTTAAGATCACACTCTCACCGGTTTTGGTTGAAGCCTTTCTTTCTCAATCAATTTGTCTATTGACTAACAATTCTAAATGCAAATTCACATTCTTGTTCTTTCTTTGTATAACATACACACTTGCTCAAACTCATGAAAAGAAACAAAAATTCCATCAAAATCATGCCTTCAATTCAAAATAAAGTCATACACCCATTTTTCACAAAAAGATAAAAGTGTTTTACTGCTATGTCATCAAAATCAAGTCAAACTGTTCCATATGCTTCAGAATAAGACTAGCAGTGTATGTAAATATAAAAGAAATATTGTACTAAAACCATAATTAAAATAATAATAAACCAAAAAGCAAAAAGTGTCATCAGGAATCAAAATTCCTGTGACTGGTCCTGGGTGTCCTGTGTCTGAACATCCTCCTCAACTATCAGATGCAATACTAGAGTAGTTGGAGGAGAAGTGTCCATAGCCAGGACCGATGTAGTCGGGTCCTCTGGCATCTCTAGAAGAGGAGTGGAGGGGTTTGTTGCAGGCTGAGGTGAGGGTATATCCTCCCCTTGTGCAGAAGGCTCTGAAGTAGCCTCAAGGGATCGCTCGGGAGTGGCAGCAACTACCTGTCTCACCTGTGTCTCCTCTGCCTCTTCTCCTATAACAAATGGCTCTAGGATGGTGGCCTCAGATGACCCATCCTCCACATGCTGAGGTACCTGGGTTGTGGGACCTTCATCTTCCCTGTGAAGATAAGGTTGGGTCCCGGGCTAGACTGCCATCTCAGTGAACTGCTCCACTGAAGGAATAGATCCTGGAGGCGCCACCACCTGTAAACTCTGTAATAGAATGATCTGCCCTCGATGGACGCTCTGAAGCATGGCTTCAAGATGCTGAAAACCTGTAAAAGCTGGGACAGAAGGAGCTGCTGAGGTACATGCTGGAATAGGAGCTGTAGATGTGGAAGGAGGCTCAGTTAGCCTCATCTTTGCCTGCCTGGCCCCTTTGATAGAAACAACTAGATCATCAGGATTCCAATAGTTTTTCCTGATATAGGCCAAGTTGATGACCGGGCTCAGGCACTCGAAAACCAAGCTGTCAGAATTAACCCCTCTGGCTTTACACAGGGTGGTGATCAGAGCAGGGAACCCAAGTCTAGAAGAGTTAGACTGGGCTATAGATGTGATTTGGCCAGAGATAAGGGCTCCCACATTCATGTCCATTTGGGAGACTAGGCCAAAGATTAGCCTAGCTCTATCTATTGTCAGGTCTGAGGTGTGTGAAGTAGGAGCCAGGTTGGAATATGAGAGAACACTCCACACCCGAGCAAGAGTCATCAAATCTTTCTTGAGAATCTTCCTAGGATAGCCCTCAGAGTTCAAAATAAACCCTCAACCTGGTATACATAAAGTAGCCTCAATCTCTTTATAATATGTGAGCAACCTGCAGTATCTGGAATATGCTGGTAAAGTTTCGCCCTCAACTAATATCACAGGCGTCTCCAAGAATGTGTTGAGGCTGTCTGCATCAATCCTCACCAGGGGGCCTCTAACCCTGACTTCCTTTGGTGAAGGGTCTTCAGAGCTGTAAAGGTTGGCATAAAACTCCTTCACTAAAGCCAAGTCTATGCTGCTGTCAACTAAATTGGTGAGGCGTTTATGGAAGTTACACCTCTCCAATTCAGCCTTAAACTCGTCCAGCTCAGTGTGGTATATTTCCACCTTGCTTTCAGGTAAAATGTGTCTTCCTAAAATGTTATCCATGTATCAATTCCAGGCCTCAAAGGAGTGAAATCTCCTTGTATCATACTGTGTTGTGGGCCTTGTACCAATACTCTTTCTTTTTCTAGAAGCCTTCTGCAGATAAAGGTATCAAACAGTTAATCAAGACACAACTTGTTGGAAATCAAAACTGAAAAAAAAATACTAGCCGCTTAGTGAGACATGGTCCGCTTAGCTGGCCTTTGCAAAAAAAAAAAAAACACTACCGCTTAGCGACATGTGGAGCCGCTTAGCGGAAGTTGTAGAAATTCAGCTTCTGCAGAATTGGCTTAGTTGGAAAGTGCTCGCTAAGCTAAACATCTGTCGCAAGGATATGCGCTAAGCTCCTTAAAGGCTGCGCTTAGCGACACCAACTCCTCGAAAATTTCACTAAGTATTGGGAGCTTAGCGAGCGAAGCTCGCTTAGCTCAGCGGATGCCGCAACAAATCGCGCTTGGCCCAGGAAAGCTCGACTTAGCGCACGACTATCAACAAAAAATTGTCTAAGTTACCTGGGCTTAGTGATTTAGCCTCGCTTAGCCACAGGTAGTTCAGCAAGAGGATGAGTGTTCATCCTCAAAGGATGAACTCGCTTAGCGCGGTAAGCGTGCCTAGCGAGTTCTTCAGAGAACGCCTATATACACAATGAGTACTGATGAACTCGCTTAGTGCAGCATGCTCGCTTAGTGAGTTCATCGTGTTTTCCAAAAAACGCAAAAAACGTAGTTCATTTTCTTGCATTTTTCAAGCCTCTAAAAGGCATATCAAACATGCAATGTGTGCATCATACTCAATACAATTTACAAGCGTATATAGTCCTAATCTTAAACTAATTCTAACAAAACATTCAAAACCCTAAAATCTAAAACTACAAGTGAAGTCTTCTATCCTAAAGTTTAGACAAGAAAAAGAGAAAAGGAACCAAGGAACTTACTTGGATGGTGTATGGTTGTTTCTTCGAAGTTGATAAAGCAAAAAGAAAGCACAGATGCAAAATGTGCAAATTTTTGGACAGAGAGAATACAGAGATGAAGTTTCCAAAATCTGGCAAGTGTGAGTGTAACTGCTGCTACACTCACTTAAGCAGTTTTCGACACTCTCGCTTAGTAGACCGTTGCGCTAAGCGAGCCAGAGAGACATTTGGTTTCTCAACGAGGCTTGCTTAGCGAATCCACGTGCTTAGCCGACGTTTCAAATTAAAAATCAGTTTTTTTTTTTTTTGCACAGAGGCTTGGCTTAGCGCGAGGATAAGACCACTTAGCGAAGTTTGCAGATAAAAAAAGCTGCAACTCTCGCTAAGCCAGGCTCTGGTCGGCTTAGCTAAAATGATGCATCATAAGTACAGAGGAGCATGTGCTTAGCTGATAAGGACTCGCTTAGCGCTCACATTGTCGCAAGGAATTCAGTTTAGCTGCCATGACTGGCGCTTAGTGTTACTCGGTGAAAACGACTAACTTTTGTGTATAAAACTTGTATAAATTTTATCAAACTCTCCCAATTTATGGTTATTTTGTAATGTTATAAGTATTTTCTATTAAGTATAGGTAATAAATACTTAGTATTTTCATTTTGTGTGTTTAATAATCATTTTCTCTCAATTTCAGGTTAATTAGGCAAGCTTTGGAAAGTGTTGTTTTCACCTTCTCACTAAGTCAATCTGCTGGCTTAGCGAGCGTCCGCTAAGCGCAACACTCCTGGGCTAAGCGCAACACTCCTGGGCTAAGCGCAAGGAAGAATCTAGAAGAAGATGAGTTATATAGGTTCGCTAAGTGCACTACTTCATCTCACTAAGTGCACTGCTTCAGTTCATTCGCTAAGCGAGAAATGCGTGCTAAGCCAAAAATCACTAACGTGCACTAAGCGGTCCATAAGTGCGCTAAGCGCACGAGCACAAACAAGGCCACCTATTTAAGCCTGAAATCAGATTTTGTGAAGAGAGTTTGGACTAGGATTCAGAGCTTTGCATGTCTAGGGTTTCTAGAGAGAGAAAGGTCCAAGTTCTAGAGAGTTTTGAGAGATTTTGTTGTGTGAAGATTTGCAGAGACCAGAGCTTGAAGTAGGAGCCAGTTTGAGAGCTTGAGATGAGTTTGTGAGTGATTGTGAGATCCTAAAGGTGAAGGAGTGATGTGCCATCATTTTCTTCTATTTCTTAAACCCTTTTTGTACCATTTTAATTACTGATTAATCTTAATTGTCAAATTAATTAGGCAGCTTTATTATTTGGACTCATTTAGCTAATTTGATGTTTTTAATCTAATTTCAGGAATTAATGAAACATTGGGCTTAATCTGGATTTTGGTTGTGGACTTGAAGAGGGCAAATAAAGCAGTGCTTACCTTAGTTAATTTCTAATTAGGGGATTGCAATTTTATTTTATGTGGTTCAGTGTTTATTTCGTTTTGGGCCAGAATATTGTAATAGGGCCCAGTGACTTTGAGTGACTCTTTTTAAATAGCAACCTTGGGATTCGTGCAAGGATATTTTGAGAGACTATTATTCAGAGCATAGGGTTTATGGTTTTTACGTTTTTCTGTTCTAATGCTACTGTTCACGTAATGCAATTTTCCATTTTCTGCTTCTAATTACAATTTCGTTCTTGTTTCTTCTTCTGCCTTCATTTACGTTTATGCTTCATTTACGTTTCTGCTTTGTTTATGTTTTTGTTTTTAGTTTCATTTACGTTTTCTATTTGAATATATGGAAGGCTAAATATTCTGGTGTTGTTTCCTTTTGAGGACGAAGCTCAACTCTCTTTGAGGTTTCGTTTATAATGTGGCTTCCTGACAGTTTTCCTTTCACCAGTTAACCCAAATTCGTTAACATTAATCTATGCACGCTTCATGTTTGATTAATTGCCTTTGAGCCTAACTTGTGTTCATGCTTAATGGACGAAGGGCTAACTGGTGTATGTGTTGCCTAATCACGTATTGACAACCCTAAGTTGATTTTCGCTTAGTAAATTGAAATAGGGTTGGATTAAGTGGTTAACTGTTAGGGACGAATTCTCCATAACCCAGGACAAGAGAATGGCTTCTGAATCAAAGGAAACAACCCATTTTTAATATTATTAGTTTCGTATTCCAGTTTACTTGTTATGTTCTTTAAATCACAAAACAAACAAACCCCCCCCAATCCTTACTGTTACTGCAAGTATATTATGAACATTTGGTTTATCATTGCTCGTTGGGAAACGACCTAGGATCACTTCCTAGTTACTGCATTTTCATGTTTATTTGATTCGGGTTCGGCCTTGAACAAATTTGGCGCCGTTGCCGGGGAGCAGTGTCCAAAGGTTCATAATAGCTAGCATTGTGTGTTTAATTCTTTCGTGTTTTATGTTTAATTGTTAGTATTGTGTTAGTATGTGTGTTAGTGTTGTTTAATGTCCTGGTATTTTGTTTAGTGTGTGTTCTGTTTCAGTTTTCCTATTAAGCGCTTCCCCTGTTTCAGTTTTGGGTGTTTTGCTGTGAATAGTGTTTTGCGACGGACTTAGCGACCACTTTTGCTTGCTGCAAAACAAAGTAGTAGTAGAAATCATGTAGCGACGGATTTTAGCGACCACCCATGCTGATTTATTTTGGATTTTTTGTTTTAGTAGCTAGGGTTGTTATTTTTGGCTGAATTTTTTTGTGGTAACTTCTTTTAATCTATATTTTGTGGGAAAAATAACTAGAGCCTTTAGTTTGGTCAGATTTGAAAGTTCCAAAAAAGTAGCAAATTTTGTGTTTGTCAAAACTTCAAACGGTCATAACTTTTACTCCGGTTATGAGAATCACAATTATTATATATGTATTTGGGGTAGAAAAAAAAAGTGATTTGTCAAAAGTTTTTTATTTTTCAAGTTTTATTCACTTATTTTTCTCAACCGACCATTTTTAGCTTCCATAGTTAGACTTTGAATTTTTGTCTGAAATTTTTTGTGCTATCTTCTCATTGTTTTATAAGGTTGCTCACAAAATTTCATGTCATTTGGATATCATTTGAGGGTAGCTATAGTTCAAACCTACACCTTTATTTACATGACAAGGCAACTAGTTGTGCATGCTGAATGTAGTGTATGACTAGAGGCAATCCATCTGACTTACAACCCTTTGATCCTGAGATAGATAGGACATTTCATAGATTAGTTAGGCATCATTTTATACCTTTTGATCATCCTGAGCATTCCATTACTGGTGAATCTGTGCATTCTGTTATTGGTGATTTTGAACATCCTGAAGGAAGGATATCTCAGGTATTAGACAACTCAGTGGAGAGAGCCTGTATGAATACTGGGAGAGATTTAAAAAACTATGTGCCAGTTGCCCTCACCATCAGATTTCAGAGCAGCTTCTTCTCCAATATTTTTATGAAGGACTCAGTAATATGGAGAGAAGTATGATAGATGCTGCCAGTGGTGGAGCCCTTGGAGACATGACTCCTGCTGAAGCCAGAAATTTAATTGAGAAGATGGCTTCCAACTCCCAGTAGTTTAGTGCCAGAAATGATGCTATAGTCATTAGAGGAGTGCATGAGGTAGCTACAAACTCAGCTGCATCATCCGAAACTAAGAAGCTAGAAGGCAAACTAGATGCATTGGTTAACTTGGTAACCCAGCTGGCCTTGAATCAGAAATCTATACCTGTCGCAAGAGTCTGTGGTTTGTGCTCCTCTGCTGACCACCATATAGACCTTTGCCCTTCCATGCAGCAACCTGGAGCAATTGAGCAGCCCGAAGCTTATGCTGCAAACATTTACAATAGACCTCCTCAACCTCAGCAACAAAATCAACCACAACAGAACAATTATGACCTCTCCAGCAATAGATACAACCCTGGATGGAGGAATCACCCTAATCTCAGATGGTCTAGCCCTCAACAACAACAACAGCAACCTGCTCCTTCCTTCCAAAATGCTGCTGGCCCAAGCAGACCATACATTCCTCCACCAATCCAACAACAGCAACAGCCCCAGAAACAGCCAACAGTTGAGGCCCCTCCGCAACCTTCCCTCGAAGAACTTGTGAGGCAAATGACTATGCAAAACATGCAGTTTCAAGAAGAGACCAGAGCCTTCATTCAGAGCTTGACTAATCAGATGGGACAATTGGCTACACAATTAAATCAACAACAGTCCCAGAATTCTGACAAGCTGCCTTCTCAATCTGTCCAAAATCCCAAAAATGTCAGTGCTATTTCATTGAGGTCGAGAAAGCAGTGTCAAGGACCTCAACCTGTAGCACCTTTCTCATCTGCAAATGAACCTACCCAACTTCACTTTACTCTAGAAAAAGGTGATGACAAAAATTTACCTAACAATTTTTGTGCAGGTGAATCTTCTTCCACTGGTAATTCTGATTTGCAGAAGCAGCACATCCCTCTTCCATTCCCTCCAAGAGCAGTTCCCAACAAAAAATTGGAAGAGGCAGAGAAAGAGATATTGGAAACATTTAGAAAAGTAGAGGTAAACATACCTCTGCTGGATGCAATAAAGCAAATTCCAAGATATGCTAAATTCTTGAAGGAGCTGTGCACTAATAAGTGGAAGCTTAAAGGAAGTGAACGAATTAGCATGGGCAGAAATGTCTCCGCATTGATTGGTAAAGCTATTCCCCAAATTCCTGAAAAATGTAAAGACCCAGGTACATTCAGCATACCTTGTATTATAGGGAATAGTAAGTTTGACAATGCCATGCTAGATTTAGGAGCTTCTGTTAGTGTTATGCCTCTATCTATTTTTAATTCTCTATCTCTAGGTCCCTTGCAGTCAACTGATGTGGTAATTCATTTAGCTAATAGAAGTGTTGCCTATCCTGTTGGTTTCATAGAAGATGTCTTAGTTAGAGTTGGTGAACTGATTTTCCCTGTTGATTTTTATATTTTGAATATGGAAGATGGATTTTCTCAAGGATCAGTTCCCATCATTCTAGGCAGACCCTTTATGAAAACTGCTAGAACTAAGATAGATGTTTATGCAGGCACACTATCCATGGAGTTTGGTGATATAATTGTTCATTTTAATATTCTGGATGCTATGAAATACCCATCTAAAGATCTTTCTATATTTCGTGCTGAAATAATTGACCATGTTGTTGATGAATACATGACTGATCTTTATTCTAATCTGCATGCCTCTCACTCTTTATGCATTGGGTCTGAAATTGTACTTGATCATATGTCTGAAATTGATATTGATTGCATGTCTGGTGGTGGTGTTTTACCTCTCGAGATTGATTTTATAGAGTCAGATAGGACTAACCATGTTTCAGGAAGTACACATACCTCTGACTTTCTTTATGAGGTACAGGCTGAGAAACCATCTTCTTCTACCACTATCCAGCCGACCACACCAGAATTGAAGCCTCTGCCATCAAATTTAAAATACGCTTACTTGGATGATAGCAAAAGTTTTCCAGTGATTATATCTGCCTCCCTTACTGATGAGCAAGAGGAGAAGTTGTTGTCTGTTCTCAAGAAGCATAAGAAGGCTATAGGCTGGACCTGGCGGACATTCCTGGTATTAGCCCATCCACATGTATGCATCGAATAAATTTAGAGGATGGAGTTAAACCACTAAGACAACCACAGAGAAGACTCAACCCGATGATTCTTCATGTAGTGAAGAAGGAGATAACCAAGCTTTTGCAAGCTGGAATCATTTATCCTATCTCCGACAGCCAATGGGTGAGTCCCGTCTAGGTAGTCTCAGAGAAGACCGGCCTCACAGTGATAAAAAATGAGAAGGAGGAGCTGATTACTACTCGGGTGGAGAACAGTTGGAGAGTCTGCATTGACTATAGGAGGCTGAACCAGGTTACCAAAAAGGACCATTTCCCCTTGCCATTCATTGACCAGATGCTTGAACGCCTGGCAGGTAAATCTCACTACTGTTTCCTTGATGGTTTTTCTGGTTATATGCAAATTACTATTGCTCTTGAGGATCAGGAAAAGACCACATTCACCTGCCCCTTCGGCACTTTTGCCTATAGGAGGATGCCTTTCGGCCTGTGCAATGCCCCTGGTACCTTCCAGCAGTGCATGATTAGTATTTTTAGTGATTTCTTAGAAAATTGCATAGAGGTGTTTATGGATGATTTCACTGTATATGGATCCTCTTTTGATGGTTGTTTGGATAGTTTGGAAAAAGTTTTGAATAGATGCATTGAAATTAACCTTGTTCTAAATTTTGAAAAATGTCATTTTATGGTTGAGCAAGGTATAGTTTTACGCCACATTATTTCAAAAAAAGGCATTGAAGTAGATCTTGCAAAAATTTCTGTTATATCACAATTGCCTTACCCCTCTTGTGTGCGAGAGGTGCGATCTTTTCTTGGTCATGCAGGATTCTACAGGCGCTTTATAAGAGATTTTAGCAAAGTAGCCCTTCCACTGTCCAACTTGTTGCAAAAAGAGGTGGAGTTTGACTTTAATGATAAATGCAGAGAGGCTTTTGACTGCCTCAAAAGAGCACTGACTACCACCCCCATCATCCAGGCACCCGACTGGACAGCCCCTTTTGAGCTTATGTGTGATGCATCAAATTATGCATTGGGGGCTGTCCTTGCTCAGAAAATTGATAAATTGCCCAGGGTGATATACTATGCTTCTAGGACTTTAGATGCTGCCCAAGCGAATTATACTACTACTTAGAAAGAGCTTCTAGCCATAGTTTATGCTCTTGAAAAATTTTGATCTTATTTGCTTGGTACCCACATTATTGTTTATACTGACCATGCAGCTCTAAAGTACTTGTTGAAGAAGGCTGATTCTAAGCCTAGGTTGATCCGATGGATGCTCTGGCTCCAAGAGTTTGACTTGGAGATCCGTGAAAGGAGCGGAGCACAAAATCTAGTTGCCGATCATTTGAGTCGGATCGAACGTGTATCAGATGCCGATTCACCCATTCGGGATGATTTCCCGGATGATCATTTGTATATACTGTATAGTATTTCTGACTCTCTTTCTACTCCCTGGTTTGCCAACATTGTCAATTATTTAGTTGCTTCGGTTTTTCCTCCCTTAGCATCTAAGGCCCAAAAAGGAAAAATTAAAAGTGATGCTAAGCATTTTATTTGGGATGACCCCTACTTGTGGAAATTGTGAAGTGATCAGGTCATTAGACGGTGCATTCCAGATCATGAGACTGACTCAGTCCTGCAGTTCTATCATTCTTCCGCACCAGGAGGTCATCTGGGTGTTCAAAGGACAACTTGCAAAGTGCTTGATGTTAGACAAGTGGCCTCAAATATCTTAAGAAGGGGGGGGGGGGTTGAATTAAGATATTCCAAACTACTTCCCCAATTAAAAATCTATTTCACTTTTATTCAAGTTATGAATTCCCTTAATGACAATCTTCTTAAATATTAATTCAAATAAAACAATTTGAATATGAATATAAAGCAATAATAAATAAAGGAGATTAAGGGAAGAGAGAATGCAAACTCAGTTTTATACTGGTTCGGCCACACCCTTGTGCCTACGTCCAGTCCCCAAGCAACCCGCTTGAGAGTTCCACTATCTTGTAAATTCCTTTTACAAGTTCTAAACACACAAGGACAATCCTTCCTTTGTGTTTAGAATTCCTTTACAACAAGAGACTCACAGTCTCTTAATCCCTTAGAGAATGAGAAGAAGAAGAAGAACAAATCTCTCTAGAAAGAGATGGATTTTACAGATTGAGCACTCAAATAATTCCTTAATGAATTGCAATTGAATTGGCCAAGGAATTCTTAAGAGGATAAAATGAATTTTCTCTTTGAGAGGATAAACACTTGTTGTTCTGAAAATCTCTTAGCAATTTCGTGTTTAAGTCACATATATATAGACCATTGGTGGTCATGAATAAAGCCTTTGAAAAGTTGTGACTCTTAAAATTATTTTTATGAAAATCCTGTCTGGTAATCGATTACAGTAATTGTGCAATCGATTACAACTTTTAAAATTTGAATTAAAACGTTTACTAACTGCTGGTAATCGATTACCAAAATTGTGTAATCGATTACACAGTCTAAAATTTCGAATTCAAATTTTTGTAGCTGTTATAAAACGTATTTGGCCACTGGTAATCGATTACATCCTCTGGTAATCGATTACCAGAGAGTAAAACCTTTGAGAAACACTTTTTTAATTTAAATCACTTGGCCAAACCTTTGCTAATTCAATTAGGAATTCCCTTCCTAATATTCTAGTGATCATCTTGATGTTGTGACTTGTAATCTTGAAGTATTGTCTTGAATTTAATCTTGAAAAGCCCATTTGCATCAATTGCAACACATCATCATGATGATAATCAAAACATCAAAGGCAATTGCATCTACACTTGATTATGGTTTTTATTGGCCCACCATCTTTAAAGATGCGTGGAAGATCTGCAGCACTTATGAGCAGTGTCAGAGAGTAGGAAATACACTCACATGGTGACGACAAATGCCTCAGCAACCTATGCTATTCTGTGAGGTGTTTGATGTCTAGGGTATAGATTTCATGGGCCCTCTTCCTGTCTCTTTTGGTTATGTTTACATTCTCCATGCAGTTGACTATGTTTCAAAATGGGTGGAAGCCAAGCCCACTAGAACTAATGATGCTAAAGTTGTTGTAGATTTTGTCAGGTCTAATCTGCTTTGCAGGTTTGGAGTACCTAAAGCAATTGTTAGTGATCAAGGAACCCATTTTTGCAACAGAACAATGCATGCCCTGCTTAAAAAGTATGGGGTTGTACACAGGGTATCCACACCATACCACCCCCAGACCAATGGACAGGCAGAAATTTATAACAGGGAGATCAAGAGATATTTAGATAAGATTGTGCAGCCAAGCAGGAAAGATTGGAGTACCAGGCTTGATGATGCTCTTTGGGAACATCGGACTGCCTACAAAGCACCCATAGGAATGTCTCCTTATCGGGTTGTCTTTGGAAATGCATGTCATCTTCCAGTGGAAATTGAGCACAAAGCATACTAGGCAGTGAAGACTTGCAACTTCTCTATGGATCAAGCTGGTGAGGAAAGAAAGTTGCAACTGAGTGAGTTAGATGAAATCCGCCTAGAAGCCTACGAGAATGCCAAGTTCTACAAAGAAAAGACCAAGAAGTTCCATGATAGCATGATAGTTAAGAAGGACTTCATGGTTTGGCAAAAAGTGTTATTGTATAATTATAGGCTTGGACTCATGAGTGGTAAGTTGAGGTCTAAGTGGATTGGTCCTTTTGTTGTTACTAATGTTTTTCCTTATGGTACAATTGAGATCAAAAGCGACTCCACAAACAAGAGCTTCAAGGTCAACGGACATCGACTTAAGCCATTCCTCACAAACCCTTCTTTAGTGGACATAGTGGTGGAAGAGACTTGCTTACTCCACCCTACTCTTCCTGCACCATGACTTAGGGAGTTCTTCTTTTCCTATCTCCTTCTTTTCTTTTATTACACTTGTCTGATTCTATTTGATGGTTTAATTGTTTTTAATCTTTTAATTGTGCTACATTGAGGACAATGTGTTGTTTAAGTATGGGGGGGGATTGTTCTTTGGTTTTGCTAGTTTTGTCGGTTTTGTTAATTTGTTAATGTTGTTAGTTTCGTCGGATTTCCAGTTTAATATTTTTGGTCAATTTTGTGTGCATGTACGACTTTGCATGTTTTTCTTTGAATTATAGGATATGTTCAAGAAATGGGTAATTGTTTTGAAAATAAAAGTTCTTGACATTTTGTGACTTGAAATCCTTGATTCTCCTCTACATGTCATGATAGTTTTGAAAGCTCAATTTGAAAGTGATGAGTTTACCTTTGTGAGAATTTGAGCCATCCATCATCATAATCATTTGGTGTGTTTTGCCCCATTGATTGCTTGCACAATAGCCTTGGCTTGATTCTTGTTGATGCTTCCTAATTCACATGCATATTTGGAAATGATTGAGGCAATTTTGTTCTTATAAGCTTCTAGCCAAATGGACTTACCTTGAATTAATTCCTTTGATAGCCCTTTTGAGCCTTGTTTCCCTTTCCTTGTTTTGAAGCTCACTACAAGCCTTAAATGAAAAACCATGATATCACCATATCCTTAAGGAATTTTGGAGCTTTGGAATTGTTTTGGGAATAAGTGTGGGGGTTTTTTGTTTCATTGGATAATATGTTTGTTGGCTATGCTTCATGATGTATTTTTGGGCCATACTTGATGTACATTGTATATTGGTTAAATGTTGGACATGTTGAATGAAATGTTGTTTCTCAAATGTTTCTTGCTTCTAATTAAAAAAAAATTGAAAAAGAAAAAGAAAAGCAATAAAGTTGAGTGAATAAGAACTTAAATGGAAAAAGAATGATGAGACTCTTGGTTCTACTCTTTATATTTAAATTTTATCTTTAGGTCTTCTTATTTTTTTTTATGCACTTATTCCCCATTGCTCCTCTATTCCTTTGGGATTTAGCCACTTATTCCATATTTTTCCTACCTTGTCCTTGGCCCCATTACAATCTTAAAAAGACCTTTTGATCCTTATGTGCTTGTGTTTATGGGTTGATTGTCAATTTCAGAATCTTGCCAAGTTTATGTGGTGTTTGTTTTCATGGGTGCTTTGAGGGTAAATAGTAGCCTAGACACTTGAGAGATAGAGTGTATATCTTGTGAGGCTTTATCACTTTTCATTCTTGAGCTGATTAACTATTTTGCCAGGATTGGGTTGCTTGGATGATTTTCATGAAGGTCTTAACTTTTCGGATCTCCTTATGTTAGATGTTACCCATTACTTTCATTCCTTGATGTTCATTGAGAAATATGTGAATGTTTTTGTTTGTCTCTCTTTGATATCCTTGGATTTTGTTCTTTGTTTTATTTTGCCCAGGAGTGCAAAAGGCTAAGTATGGGGGGTTTTGATGTGCCATCATTTTCTTCTATTTCTTAAACCCTTTTTGCACCATTTTAATTATTGATTAATCTTAATTGTCAAATTAATTAGGCAGCTTTATTATTTGGACTCATTTAGCTAATTTGATGTTTTTAATCTAATTTCAGGAATTAATGAAACATTGGGCTTAATCTGGATTTTGGTTGTGGACTTGAAGAGGGCAAATAAAGCAGTGCTTACCTTAGTTAATTTCTAATTAGGGGATTGCAATTTTATTTTATGTGGTTCAGTGTTTATTTCGTTTTGGGCCAGAATATTGTAATAGGGCCCAGTGACTTTGAGTGACTCTTTTTAAATAGCAGCCTTGGGATTCATGCAAGGCTATTCTGGGAGACTATTATTCAGAGCATAGGGTTTATGGTTTTTACGTTTTTCTGTTCTAATGGTACTGTTCACGTAATGCAATTTTCCATTTTCTGCTTCTAATTACAATTTCGTTCTTGTTTCTTTTTCTGCCTTCATTTACGTTTCTGCTTCGTTTATGTTTCTGTTTTTAGTTTCATTTACGTTTTCTGTTTGAATCTATGGAAGGCTAAATATTCTGGTGTTGTTTCCTTTTGAGGACGAAGCTCAACTCTCTTTGAGGTTTCGTTTATAATGTGGCTTCCTGGCAGTTTTCCTTTCACCAGTTAACCCAAATTCGTTAACATTAATTTGTGCATGCTTCGTGTTCGATTAATTGCCTCTGAGCCTAACTTGCATTAATGGACGAAGGGCTAACTGGTGTATGTGTTGCCTAATCACGTATTGACAACCCTAAGTTGATTTTCGCTTAGTAAATTGAAATAGGGTTGGATTAAGTGGTTAACTGTTAGGGACGAATTCTCCATAACCCAGGACAAGAGAATGGCTTTTGAATCAGAGGAAACAACCCATTTTTAATATTATTAGTTTCATATTCCAGTTTACTTGTTCTGTTCTTTAAATCACAAAACAAACAAACCCCCCCCCCCCAATCGTTACTATTACTGCAAGTATATTATGAACATTTGGTTTATCATTGCTCGTTGGGTAACGACCTAGGATCACTTCCTAGTTACTGCATTTTCATGTTTATTTGATTCGGGTACGGCCTCGAACAAGGAGACATCCTCACTATATGTATTTTTGCAATCTTTCATCTTGTTCTTCTCATTGTTGTTAAGAAGGCTTCCTGGTATGGAAAACTAAATCCTCTGTTGGATCTTCCGTATAGGTACCTGATGTAAATATATTTATATCTATTTAATGATGTTTTGTGTGTTCTCTCTGCTATCTTCTTTTCCTTCCAGTATGCCTTTACCTTGCTCACGTAGATCCATGCTTTGTTAGGGTCATTCAATAGTGGAAACTGGTCTGACTCTAAAGTCCTTGATAGTGCAGGGCTGAGTTGTCGTGCTTGCATGAGGAATTGGGGTGCAATAAGTTAGTTGAGTATGTGTGTCTTAATGCGGTCCTGGTTGAGTTTAGTCTTACAAGAGGAATCTGTGGATGATGCTTGATCAGGATTAGGCAAAACTATCATGAGGAATCGGGGTTTAGTATTTCAGGAGACACCATAAGAACACTTGAGCATTGGTAGATAGAGAATATCTTTTTGGCATCAGGCACCTATTAGGAAGACCAACGTGTTCTCTACTTGTTTTTACACATCAGTTCTCTCGCGTGATTTTCTTTCTTTTTGCACAAATAGTTTATACACTCGTTCATATTCACACTTACTTTTACACACCAGACACCTATTTGCTGAAATAGCTTAGCAAATAACACAAGTTCCCCGAGTGTTCGATACTCGGTTCTTACCATTTTATACTAATTGTGTGATCCGGTGCACTTGCCGAAAGCCGAACAAGTTTTTGGCGTCGTTGCCGGGGAACTTCTTTTTATTTGGGAAGTTAGCTCGTTTTTAGGTGTCTATTCTTTATTCTTTTATTACTTGAAAATATTTGTTTTTTGTTTATGTTTGTTTTTCTCTTGACTTGGTGACTGTTGCTCTTTTTAGTGCTTTGTATGCATAGTAAATCTTCTGCAGATGATTTAGTTCCATGAGATTTGGAGTTTTTTAAGGGGTGAAATGAATATCTTGACGACACACAATCAAGGGTGGAAACAAGAGTTAAGTTCTTACAATCTTGAAAGTGTGTTTGAGGAATTCATGGCATACCATGCTAGCTCAAAAGCTAATCAAAATTAAATGAAAAATCATGAAATTCATTTTGGTAAGAACTACTCAATAGAAAACTTTCAAGGGGGACAAGAATTACAACCTTACTACCAAAATGAAGCAGAAAGAGGTTCCAATCGGGATAAACTATTGATGCAATTCATGGAAACAACTAAATCAACTCAACTAGCACTCCAAAGCGTAGAAATTCAGGTTGGTGAGCTGGCAGAAGCAGTAACTCAATTTATGTTCAGACAAGAAAAATATTTTGTAGAGGTTGAAGCTCAAAAGAAAAGCCCTGTAAAAGAGCATGAGTCAAGAGAAAAAGATGAGGAGAAAGATGAGGAACAAGCACAACAACAATGAGAGAAGTACTCAACAGTAGAAAATCAACAAGAAAATATTCTCCAAAGCAATAACCTTCCTCATCAACTGTTTGACATGAAAGGAAGGCATGGAGAGCATGAGGAAACCTTAAGTGCCATTCTTTCTTTAATAACTAACACTTTTCTTGAAATGATTTGGAATGTCCTTCCAGATTATATGAAGTTCATGAAATTTCTAGCTAAAAGGCGAAACTTCAAGGAAGATGTGTTCTTTGTGACTTTCATGCCACCTTGAAGATAGTAAGCTATGCGTTAAGCTAATGACGTTAAAGAAGCGCTTCCTGGGAGGTAACCCAGTTTTAATTTCTGTTTTTCATGCATTTAATCATTTGGAACTTGCTGTCTGATCTGTACATAGGAGTATATCAGCCTATCTTTGAATGTTTAACATAAGGGTTTCAATTTCTTGGAAAAAGGACTGAAAAATAACTTAGAAATTTTTTTTTCTTCTGAAAAATAGTCCTTTCACTAAGCGCAAGCCTTGCGCTAAGCGCATCTCTGTTCATGCGCTAAGTCGCGAGTCTCAAGCGCTCAGTGCCCAACCCTTGCATCTAAAGCTGATTTTGTCCGCTAAGCTTGCCAAGGTTGAGCTAAGCTAACTTCAATTCGATCTGAATTTGGCTAAGCTTCAGCCTGATCACTAAGCGAAAACTTATCTGTGGCTAAGCGTGACCTATTGTCGCCAAGCGTAATTCCTTACGGCCATAACTGAGGTCGATGAAGCTAAGCGCCAGCCATGGCAGCTAAGTGAGATTCATTGCGGCAACATGAGCACTAAGCGAGTCCCTCTCAGCTAAGCGCATGCTCATTTATACTTAAGATGCATCATTTTAGCTAAGCTGGCCAGAACCTGGCTTAGCGAGAGTTACAGCTTTTCTAATCTGCAGACCTCGCTAAGCAGACGTACCCTCGCGCTAAGCCATGTTTTTGTTTAAAAAAAAAAACTGATTTTGAATTTGAAATGTCGGCTAAGCGCACGGGTCCGCTAAGCGAGCCTTGTTGAGAAACCGAACGTCTCTCTTACTCGCTTAGCGCAGCGGTCCGCTAAGCGAGAGTATCGAAAAACTGCTTAAGTGAGTGTAACAACAGTTACACTCACATTTGCCAGATTCCGAAAACTTCGTCTTTGCATTCTCTCTCTTAAAAAATTTGCACATTTTGCATCTGTGCTTTCGTTATGCATTTTCAACTTTGAAGCATCAACCATACACCATCCAAGTAAGTTCCTTGATTCTTTTTCTCTTTTTCTAGTCTTAACTTTAGGGTAGAAGACTTCAACTATAGCTTTAGATTTTCAGGGTTTTTATGTTTTGTTAGATTTAGTTTAAGATTAGGCCTATATACGCTTGTATACTGAATTGAGTATGAGGCACACATTGCATGTCTGATATGCCTTTTAGAGGCTTGAAAAGTGCAAGAAAACGGACAATGTTTTCTGCGTTTTCTAGAAAATGCGATGAACTCGCTAAGCGAGCATGTTGCGCTAAGCAAGTTCATCAATACTCATTGTATGTAAGCATTTCTCTGAAGAATTCGCTAAGCGCACTTACCGCACTAAGCGAGTTCATCTTTTGTGGATGAACACTCATCCTCTTACTGAACTACCTGTGGCTAAGCGAGTCTGAATCGCTAAGCCCAGGTAACTTAATCAATTTTTTGGTGATAGCTACGCGCTAAGTCGAGCTTTCCTGGGCCAAGCACGATTGGTTGCGGCATCCACTGAGCTAAGCGAGCTTTGCTCGCTAAGCTCCCAACACTTAGTAGAATTTTTGAAGAGTTGGTGTCGCTAAGCGCAGCCTTTAAGGAGCTTAGCGCATATCCTTGCGGCAGATGTTCAGCTTAGCGGACGCTTTCCCGCTAAGATAATTCTGCATAAGCTAAATTTCTGCAACTTCCGCTAAGCGGCGCCACATGTCGCTAAGCGGTAGTGTTTTTTTTTCAAAGGCCAACTAAGCGGACCATGTCTCACTAAGCGGCCAGTGTCTTTTTCAGTTTTATTTTTCAGTTTTTAAAATTTGAATAACTTATGTCCTGATTAACTGTTTGGTTCCTTTGTCTGCAGATGGCTTCCAGAAAAAGAAAGAGCATTGGTACAAGGCCCACATCTCAGTATGACACAAAGAGATTCTCTTCATTAGATGCTTGGAATAGATACACTGATAATGTTCTAGGGAGAAACATTTTACCTAAGAGGAAGGTAAAGCTCTATCACACTGAGCTAGATGACTTTAAGGCCGAACTGGAGAGGCGTAATTTCCATAAACGCCTCACCAATTTAGTCGATGGGAGCATAGACCTGGCTTTGGTGAAAGAGTTCTATGCAAATTTATACAGTTCTGAGGACCGTCCACCAAAGCAGTCTAGAGTCAGAGGTCATTTGGTGAAGATTGATGCTGACAGTCTTAACACATTCCTGGAGACACCTGTGGTATTAGCTAAGGGAGAGACTATACCCGCATACTCCAAATACTACAGGTTGCCTACAAACTTCAGAGAGATAAAGGCTGCCTTATGCATACCTGGCCGAGGGTTCATCTTGAACTCTGAGGGCTAACCTAGGAAGATTCTCAGGAAGGATTTGACTACACTAGCTCAGGTGTGGAGTGTCCTCTCATACTCCAACTTGGCCTCCACATCACATACCTCTAATTTGACAGTGGACAGAGTTAGGCTGATCTTTGGCCTAGTCTCTCACTTGGATATGAACATAGGAGCACGGATCTCTGGCCAGATGACCTCTATAGCCCAGTCTAACACCTCTAGACTTGGGTTCCCTACTCTAATCACCGCATTATGCAGAGCCAGAGGGGTTGTCTCTGACTGCCTTACCTTTGAGCGCCTGAGCCCGGTCATTAACCTGGCCTACATTAGGAAGAACTGTTGGAACCCTGAGGATCTAACAGTCTCTATCCGAAGGGCTAGGAGGGCGAGGACAAGGCCAACTGAGCTTCCTTCTACTTTTGCAGCTCCTACTCCAGCAGCCCCTTCTGTCCCCGCTCAGATAGATTCTCAGCACTTTGAAGCCATGCTTCAAAGCATTCATCAGGGATAGATCATTTTACTACAAAGTTTACAGATGATGGCACCTCCAGACTCTATTCCTTCAGTAGAGCAGTTTAATGAGATGGTAGCCTGGCTCGGGACCAAACCTTCTCTTCATAAGGAAGACAAAGGTCCCACATCCTAGGTACCTCAGCATGTGGAGGATGAGTCATTTGAGGCCACCATCCCAGAGCCATTTGATATAGGAGAAGAGGCAGAGGAGACACAGGTGAGACAGGTAGCTGCTGCCACTCCCGCGCAATCCCTTGAGGCTACTTCAGAGCCTTCTGCACCAGTGGTGAACCTACCCTCACCTCAGCCTGCAGCAGACCCCTCCACTCCTCTTCTACATATAGAAGAAGAAGCAACAATCAATTTAATAATGTTCTTTAAATGTGCAAGACAAAATTGATTGCAATAAAATAAATAAGATAAGGGAAGAGAGAATTGCAAACTCGATTTATACTGGTTCGGCCACTTCACGTGCTTATGTCAAGTCCTCAAGCAACCCTCTTGAGATTTTCCACTATCTTTATAAATCCTTTACAGACTTTGAACACACCTTGGGATCTCTCACCCTTTGTTGGACAAGTGGTCTCAATAACTTAAGAGGGGGGGTGAATTAAGTCTCACAAAATTTCTCACTAACAAGCTTTTAACCTTCTTTTAAATGATAGACTTAGAATGAAGAAGAAGAAGCAACAATCAATTTAATAATGTTCTTTAAACGTGCAAGACAAAATTGATTGAAATAAAATAAATAAATAAGGGAAGAGAGAATTTCAAACTCGATTTATACTGGTTCGGCCACTTCCCATGCCTACGTCCAGTCCTCAAACAATCCACTTGAGATTTTCCACTATCTTTGTAAATCCTTTACATACTTTGAACACACCTTGGGATCCATCACCCTTTGTTGGACAAGTGGCTTCAATAACTTAAGAGGGGGGGGGGGGTGAATTAAGTCTTACAAAATTTCCCACTAACAAGCTTTTAACCCCCTTATAAATGATAGGCTCAGAATGTAGAAGAAGAAGCAAGAATCAATTTAATAATGTTCTTTAAACGTGCAAGACAAAATTGATTACAATAAAATAAATAAGATAAGGGAAGAGAGAATTGCAAACTCAATTTATACTGGTTCGACCACTTTCTGTGCCTATGTCTAGTCCTCAAGAAACCCACTAGAGGTTTTCCACTATCTCTGTAAATCCTTTACAGACTTTGAACACACTAGGGGATCCCTCACCCTTGTATTCAAGTTCTCCAGGAGACAACCAATCTCTCGATTACAACTGAGTTCAAGATGAACAAAAAGATTTCTCTCCTTTAGAGTAGATGATACAAATTGAAGATCCTAGAAGAATTCTCAATAGATTTGCAAGTGTTTGCCCAAGAGTTTTTGAGAGAACATTTGACGATTAAGTTCTCTTAGAACATCTCTCCCTTGCTTTTTGAATTCAGACACATATATATATATAGGCCCATCGTGCCTTTTCAAAATGGTTTGAAGAGATGTGTCTTTTCAAAAAGTTTTTCTGAAATTTTCTCACTGGTAATCGATTACACAATTATATTTTGAAGGGTCATGACTTTTCAAAGTGTTTTCTGATGTATCGTTACTGGTAATCGATTACAAACATCTGGTAATCGATTACAAGATTTAAAATTCAAAATTTGAAACCCTTTTAAAAGCTTATCTGCAAACTTGTCTTCTGGTAATTGATTACACTGCCTGGTAATCAATTACCAGTGCCTTGATATGTTGGAAACAATGTGTTTTGAGGAAAAAGCTGATCAACCAGTGAGATACTTTTAATCTTGTTTGCTTGACCTTGAATTAATCTTGAAGCAATCTCTATTTTCTTAACCTTGAATGTTTCTTGAAGCAATTTTGTTTGATTATACTTTGGTATCATCAAAACCTGTATTCATACATTTACACCCTTGTGTTCAATATTCTCACAATACAAGAGACAACCAGTCTCTTGATTACAACTGAGTTTATAAGATGAACAGAAAGATTTCTCTCCTTTAGAGTAGATGATACAAATTGAAGATCCTAGAAGAATTCTAATAGATTTTTAAGTGTTTGCCCAATAGTTATTGAGAGAGCATTTGAGAATTAAGTTCTCTTAGAACATCTTTCTTTTTCTTTTCGAAGTCAGACACACATATATATATAGGCCCATTGTGCCTTTACAAAATGGTTTGAAGAGATGTGTCTTTTCAAAAAGCTTTTCTGAAATTTTCTCACTGGTAATCGATTACACAGTTATATTTTGAAGGGTCATGACTTTTCAAAGTGTTTTCTGATGTATCGTTACTAGTAATCGATTACAAGCATCTGGTAATCGATTACAAGATTTAAAATTCAAATTTCAAAACCCTTTTTGAAAAGCTTATTTGAAATCTTGTCTCTAGTAATCAATTATACTGTCTGGTAATCGATTACCAGTGCCTTTGAGTTGTTGGAAACAATTTGTTTGAGGCAAAAGCTGATCAACCAGTGAGATTCTCTTAACAAGTAATCTAAGGCCTTATCTTTTTCTTGATCTTGTTTGCTTGAGCTTGAATTAATCTTGAAACAATCTATGTTTGCTTAACCTTGAATGTTTCTTGAAGCAACTTGTTTGATTATACTTTGGCATCATCAAAAACATGTATTCATACATTTACATAGTTTAATATTTTCTCAAATAAAAAATTATATAAGCTTTATTAAAAATGGCAATAAAAAATTAAAAACAATAAAATTTAAAAGGATAAAATGTGTAAAATTAATATCAATTTATTCTCTCTTTTATCTTTTTCAACTATTCACATTCATCTTATTAAAAAAAATGATCTTGTAAGAATAATATCTATTATTTTATGGGGATAAAAAAATATTTATTCAATATATTAAAGTAAAAAAAATATTTTGTGGAAACAATTGCCCCATTACCTTCCATGTAGATCCGCCACTGCCACTAGACTTAGTTATTTTAATATTATGGTGTTAAAATGTTGGATTAATATGTTATTTATTAATATTTTATTATTTTTTAAATATGAAATAGATTCCTATAAGTCAAGATTAAGAGTTAAGTTTATTGAGCTCACAACAATCATCCCCCCAATGCCATCAACACTGAGATGGAGTTCTGAAAGCTTCCAATTTCCATCATCCAAATACAAATAATTGAACAATTGGTTAGGTGCGCAACTATAGAAGAAAAACTAATGTGTGTGGCTTGGAACCCTTAGCGTAAAATGATGCCAGGAGGGCTTACAACATTGTGAGGCAAGGAATATCAACTTTCATTTGAAAAAATTTGATTTCCAACAGTTTTGAAAGTGCAATTGTAGTGAGACAAAAAAATCATAGGTACCTTTTTATAACTACAAAAGTATCGTGTGATGACAGTAGTATTAGTTATGTTGGTGGTGACGACAGTGATCATGTAATTATAGTAATGATTGTGGCAATGATAATAGTTGTGGTGACGATTTTGACATAAATTAAAATTTTAAAATATTTAATTTTTTATTTGATAAATCTTATAGATATTTTATGATTAAATGAGATTTTAATTTGAATTTAAAATTTTTAATGTTAACCTTTTATTTTAATCTAACAAATGAGAAAATGAATATTCTTATTTTCACTTAAGAGAGTCATTCTCATATTCATCTCTCTCCATATATAGTCCAAACAATTTTATTACTGCTATGAAATGATTCTTTTGAGAAAAATACATAAAAAGAAGTATTTTTATTCTAGTGCATGAAAATAATGAATGAAAAAAAAATAGAGAAATATCACAGTAATAATTCATGCTAAATTTCGTGTGAATAAAATTATATTGATTAAGTTTATTTATTTTTCAATAAATTTATATTTATTTGATTTGTTAGTCGTTGAAAACTTGAGAATCATAAAGTCTAATATTGGGTAAATAATTACAATTAAACAAAAGTTACACACACACACACACACACACACACACACACACACAATACACACACAATAGACTAGTATCAGTAGTACGGTATCTACTTTTCTTTATAGGTCTTTACCCTTCAATTACACGTGATAACTGATTTCACTCGTTCAATGTTATAAGTGTAGTTTGTAGTTTACACCACAACAACACATTCTTATTTTTATTTAACTTTCTTTTACTACTACATGTGATTAAGCTTTTAATGATGATAGGACAACAACTGTTATACCAAAACCATCTTTAAATGTTGGCTGATGATAATTTTGTAAATTATGGAACGTGCTAAGGAGGATTTTATCTAAAATCGTCATAAAGACATTCAATATGATAACAATTTTGGTGAAAACCGTCATAGATAGGACGAGTTTAAAGACAATTTTGAAGAACCGTCGTCGCATTGATCACTCTAAAAATTAAAATCTGAGGGTCAAGTCTACTAGAGATCTCGCGTGCCTTGTCACTACTATAAAATTAATATTTTACGATGTTTATTCTTAGACAGTTGCTTTGAAACCGTCTTAGAATAAAATACAGTGGCAAATTTGTAAATAAAAGAGAAAATGGTGGTTTTATGAAAATTGTCTTTGAAAGCAAGTGTTCAAAGATGGTTTTTCAAAAACCGTCTTTAAATGCAAATGTTCAAACTTTGAAATCCATTTCGTCTAATATAAAAGCTTATTCGCTTGTGGTCTCTATTTGTCTCGTCCAGCTCTCTCGCTCTCACACAATCACATTGACCACGCTCGCCCTATATGCCTCGGCCTTGCTCCAAACCATTTTGGTTCTCCACGCGTTGTCATCATCGTCCAGCCTCGACGTCCAGATCGCGGCGTTCGGCGCTACCATCGGCATGATCCGCTTGTTCTTCATGTCCTCGATGTTCCACGAGCTCCTCCATGCAGTCATGATTGGCGTCTTGACGCTCTTGCATGGCTTTGAAGGAAGCTACTTCAGAAGCACGTTTGCATAGTTGATAAATCTAGTTTCTCATGACCACAGCGTCTGAAACCGTACATCAACGACATGGTTCTCGACATGCTTTAGATTGCCGAGAGCGGTGGCTAGAGTGACAAAGGTTAGTGTAAATTGGATTGGTTATGGGGATATTGACATGGGGTTCATTCTCTCTCTCTCTCACACACATAAATTAGGGTTTTCTCCAATTCAATTTGCCTATTGAAAACCCTTATTTTCCACAGCAGATGAGAACAACCAAATATATTTAGAGATATTTCAATTTCTTGTGTGGGATTTAGAACAATATTTTACCATTTTGATTTTGTTTATGAATTTCTCTCTAGTTGCTTGATTATGCATACATTTTGACAGAAAGGAAATAAATTTTATTGGTTTAACTTGTGACACTCTCTACTTTGTAGGCTGCCACCGCCAATCCTATAATTGGTTCCTATGTTTGGGTGGAGGATTCTCAAATAGCTTGGATAGAAGGTGAGGTCTTGAAGGTTAAGGGAGATGATATCAAAGTCCTTTGCACTTCAGGGAAGACAATGAGAATTCCTTTGTATAATAATTATCAAAATTCAATCCCATTCTTCACTATTTGCTTGTCCTTTAAATATATAAGTTTCACTTTGAGTGATTGATTTAAACATGAATGACTGGTCGGAATTTTTAAGAAAAGAAGAAAAAAGATAGGATAACTTAGTGCTTGCAGTATCCTGTAGGTCGGTGTACTAGATATAAATTTTTTATGTCAACTTAGAAGTCAAAACTTGGAATAGTCTGACCTTTTAACATTGTGAATCATTGCCTTTGTCTTGAAATTTGCAGGTTGTTGTTAAAGATTATAGTGTTTATCATAAAGATATTGAAGCACCCCTATATGGAGTGGATGATATGGCAAAACTTGCTTATCTACATGAACCTGATGTCCTGGAAAATCTGAGATCAAGATATCATATCAATGAAATTTATGTGTGTATTTTAGATGCCACCTTTCCAGACTTGTATCTCAATGTTTTTATACTTGACCCGAGCTCATACCAAAATTTCATTACAGACTTACACTGGGAATATATTGATTGTTATGAATCCTTTCATAAAGCTTTGTCATTTATATCATAGTCGTATGATGGCACAATATAAAGGAGTAGGTTTTGGTGAGCTAAGTCCACATCCTTTTGCTGTTGTAGATGTAGCATATGGGTAATTTCATTTTTTGGTGCAAACATATCATTTGATTAAATTGCAAGTCTGACCATATAAATTATTATTGATTTAGACTTATGATTAATGAGAGAATCAGCTAGTCAATATTAGTTAGTAGTGAAAATGGGGTTGGGAAAATGAAAAGCACCAAGTGAAGGCTTAAGACTCCTAAGAAAAAGGACCGACTCTGAATATTGTCTCTATATTGCTATTAATAAATAGTTTCTTAAGAAAACACCTTTGCTTCTACTTGTCTCCTAACATTTGAAGGTAGCTTTCTTAAAGGATTGTTACACCTATTTGTTTTTATTTTATTTCTGAATCTATAATATATTGGATCTAAACTTGTTGAAGAATTTGATTTCTTCTACTTCAATTTAAAACTAGGAAGCCAAGTTTATGCATCCTTCATATTTTACTAATAGTCAATTATGTGCATCCCTAGTTATGCAAAAAAAAAAAAATAGTTAATGCAATTAGGTTGTGTCCTTTCATTTATCTAAGCCTAGATCTTTTCTCTGGTTCTATAAAAATTCACTAGAGCCAAGAATTTGGAAGACCCCTCTTTAGGTGGAACTGAGTCACCTTCAAGAAACAGCCAGGGGAGCAACCTAATTGTGTCTAGATCTACTGCAACACCAAAACTATCTTTTTCTGGTATGGAAAGAAGTAGCAGAAGGATGCCTTCTTCTGGATTAGCAAAGTGTCAAAAGTCAATTGGATTTTCAACAACACAAGAAAGGACAAAACAATAGTAGTCATGCCTCGATGCAATCTGAACAAAAAGGTGGTGTTGCCACTACTCCTGCTACCTCATCCCTTGCTGCCAATGGAAACAAGGTCATTGTTGAGGTAATTCAGTGGCCAAGGATCTACATTGCTCTCTCAAGAAAGGACAAAGAAGATGACTTTCTCGTTATGAAGGGAACAAAATTTCCTCAAAGACCAAAGAAGAGAGCAAAGAATGTTGACAAAATTCTACAGGTATAACTATAGCTAGAAACACGTCCAATTTACACATAATAAAAAAATATAATTTGTTTCTTTGGCCACTCACTTTCAATTCTATTATCTATATGCTTGTCTAATTTATAAACCAAAACAAATGAAAATATTGTCTCTGCCACTAGGATTATGCTATATATTTGGATAGGAGGTAAGAAGAGTAATGTGCTCACCCTCAAGGAGCCAAATCCTTCCCCCTTCAATTGGGATGTAAATGAAAGTAAATGGCTAAGTTTAATTTAACTAAGAGGAAGTAACTTCCATTTCCTCTACTTTAACTTTTAACATATCTCAACAACTTGTGCAACCTTTTGGTAATGCAATTATCATTAATACATTAATTTTATTATATTACATTACAAAATTTCACTCATTTGGATTAGGCTGTAGGGTTACTTGTTGTACAAAAATTTGCCTCGTGTTTTTTCTTTTTTGGATTTGGATATTTGTATTCTACTATACTTACTAGTTGAGAATGTTAAGTTGTACCATTTAGGTACCTTACCTTTCATTTTAGGTATGGGCTATATATATAGTTTTTCTATTGGGACCATGGTCTCCTTAGCTGGTGTTTTGATCACGACACTGTACAAAGGACCAGTTATGAGAAATTTACTTAAAATAAATTTTTATGGCCATGCATAAAAAGTAGGTTGACTTCAATATAAAAATACATAGTTTATGTAGTGGTTTGGTACTTTGGTTTCTATTCTTATTTGTTGGCTACTTCCTGCCCAACTTGGTGATGTATCCTGTAAGGAGAAATGTGGTCCATATGTATCCGTTACTCTGGTGAGACAGACTGATAAACATAATGAAGAGAGAAAGACAATTAGCTTGACCACCAAGAGTAGTGAATTTCTGTTTTCAGATGTTATTCCTAGAAAATACAAGCTCGAGGTTGGCCTTTTTGTTTTTGTATTCCCATTTTATCCATAGTTTTTTAAGTATAATTTCTTTAGATTTGAGTTTTATTGCCTGCAAATTTCTTTTAAATTTTCCACTACTAGTTTAGTATCAGTTTTTTACTGAAAAGTTATGGTTCATTTGTTTTTCCCCACTGTAATAATATTTGTTTTAGGCCAAACATAGTTCCCCTGAATCAGTGACCTTGGAAGATAATTGGTTTTGGGAAAAGAGCTTCATAAATGTAAATGTTGGTGTTGAGGATTTAGAAGGAACACTTTTTGTTCAACTACATAAAGTTGGGACTATCATAGACTCAGATTTGGTAGCCCGATCTGCTTACAAAAATTAGACAGTATTTGTACAATTTCCTTCAGTGGGAAATAATGTAATAACATATTAAAGCATTCGGAAAGATTCTAAACTTCAAAAGAATGAATGTATGTGTTTTAGTTTCTTTGAATAATACCATTTATATTTCAAAATTGAAGAAACATAATTTGAACCCCTAAAGCAAATTTCTATTATTCAAAACTACAATTATATATTACTTCAATAAACCAGGTTAATTTATTGCAAGCCCTTTCTATATTAAAACCTCAAATAGTACTAAAAAAAGTTCTCAATTGATGGCCAGCTCTAGAATGCATGTTGGCATACATAGACAATAAATTGACATTCTTGATAAAGAAAAGTTGAAGTTATCGAAATTTCTAAGTTCTGGAGCCACTATCACTAGATAACACATTATTAAAATTACATGATAGACTAGGTGAATTTACCAACTTTAGAAAGGCTATGTGCTTCTGATTTTACCCATGCAGTAAATTCATCTTCTCGACCATCAACAAATGGTTGCAAGTGATCTTTTAGAATTGTTGAAAGCTTTTGCTCCCTTTCATTCTACCATGCCTATGGTAACATAACAAGGAAAAAACTTCTGCAACCAACATATCAGGGGTAATCATACAAACGATTTGGGAAAATTGTCATAAAGAACTAGAAGAAACTAAATACTTTAATCTTTTATTGAATTCTCTACCTCAGAATGTAACACCCTGAAATATTTATAGTTATAAATCGATGTTTAATTGTATTTATCGTGTTATTTGACTATATGGTTGACTTGAATGATTTGAGGTATGACTTGAGTTAGTCGTGTATGAATTTCTTGATGTGGATGCTGAGTTCTGTGGAGTTTTGTTGAACTAAGTTGAAATTATGAGATTTTAGAATTTTCCCAAACCTATCTCAGTAAAATCGCAATCCTGGATTCATTAACCGTTGGATCGTCTTCAAATGTTTTATGGAGCTTCCTAAGACATGTTTCCATAGTCTGACCGTTGGTATTAGGAAATTAACAACTTGTGATGTCTCTCTAAGCGATAAGGGCGCGCTAAGCGCAATTTCAACCAGAGAGGGAATTGCGTTTAGCGAGTAGGGGCGCGCTAAGCGAGCCATAGTGCAGTGGAAGTTGCGCTAAGCTTGAATTCTTGCTCTAAGCACGAAAAGTGGACTCCGGCTTAGCGAGATGAGCTCGTTAAGCGTGATCTACAGGTTATAAATACATTCTCAGCGTGAAAAACATGATTTTTCACTCTCCTCTTCTCCAAAACGCCACCCAAACCCTAAATCCTCATTTTCCACCACCTAAGACCACTGGTGGCCATCGTGAGCCGCCGTTGCTTACCGTTGAACCCCCACACCAAGAGGAACACTTTAATCGAAGCGGAATCCTCAGAATCCTCCTCAAGGATTCGGTGGAGAAAATCCTTCAATCCTCCATTTCATAGCTTCTCCGAGGTAATCTTGATTTCTAAACCCTTTTCCTAGTTAGTTTGAGTTCCTCTTAGTGTCTCTTGTGTGTTGGGCATTGTCATAGGGTGTTTTACACTTCCTTTGAAAAACCCTAGAGAATAAGATATTGTAAAAGTTATCTTTTTATAAATGGATGTTATTTTTGTGACCTTCATTGAACCCCGGTTACATTGGCATGATCGAAATTTCAAAATGATGCTTCCTTTTGTAGAATCCGAAACACCCCTCAACCCTTTATGTTTTGACAGGGGTATTTGACTCAGAAAGTTTGTCATTTCTTTATTTTTGAAACCTATATTAATTTTTCCTTCAATTTGGCATATAGAACCTTGCGTTTGGACTGACGGTCGTGAACGAGAGAGAGGCCTCTAAGCGATTGTTTGAACCCGGCAAGTGCACTGGATCGTGCAAGTAGTATAAAACGGTAAGAACCGAGTATCGAACTCTCAGGGAACTTGTGTTACTTGGTAAAGCTATATTCAGTGAATAGGTGTCTAGTATGAAAAGAGAAGTGTCAACTATGCACAGGTATGTAAACTAACTATTAAAAGGAAAATCATGTGAGTAATGATGTGTAAAGACAAGTAGACAACACGTTGGTCTTCCTATTAGATGCCTGATGCTAAAAGGATATTCTCTACCTAACAATGTTCCTGTGTTCTATGTTGTCTCCTGGACTACTAAACCCCAATGTCTCGCGGATGTTTAGCCTAATCCTAATCAAGCGTCATCCTCAGATGTTTCTTGTTGGACTAAACTTAACCAGAATCGCATTAAGACATAACATATCAAAAACTAAGTTATCGTACCCAGATGTCTCGTGAAAATACAATAAGCTAGCCCCATCCTATCAAGTTCTAAGAATCAGACCAGTTTTCACTGTTGAATGATCCTAACAAAGCATGCATCTAGGTGATCAAGGCAAAAACACACTGAAATGACGTACTGATAGCACAGAGAACACATAAAACATCATTAAATAGATATACAAGTATTTACATCAAGTACCTACAAGGAAGAACCAACAGAGGATTCAACTCTCCATATCTAGGAAGCTTCCTTTACAACAAAGAGAAGAAAAAAAATGAAGGATTGAAGAAATACAAGCGGTGAGGATGTCTCCTCCACCTCTAGAACCTCACAATCACTCACAAACTTATGGAAGCAAAGCTTTCCAAGTTTATTTTGATGATGCCAAAGACTCAAGTCAAGAATCAAGAGTGAAACAAGTTTCAAGAATCAAAGAGTCGTTCAATCAAGAATCAAGATTCAAGTGAAGATTCAAGAGAAGACTTAAGATATGCAAGAACTTCAAGAAAAGCATCAAGATAAGTATAAAAAGATTTTTTCAAAAGAAAAGATTGAATATCACAATTTGTCCAAAAGAATTTTTCAAAGAAAAATCTTTTACCAAAATTTATACTCTTTGGTAATCGATTACCAGAAGCCTAAACAGTTTTATAATTTTTTTACAAAGTAGTAATCGATTACCATGGGCATGTAATCGATTACCAATGTTTTTGAACGTTAGATTTCAAATTTCAAAAGTTACAACTTGTGATAAAACAGTTTCAAACTTGTGTAATCGATTACACAATATTTGTAATCCATTACCAGTGTTTATAAACGTTAGTTTCCAAGAAAGTCACAACTTTTAAGTGACTAGTTTTCAAAGAGAGTCACAATTTTTAAGTGACTAGTGTTCAAGAGAGTCACAACTTTTAAAAGTGACTATTTTTGAAGAAATTGCCAAGAGTCACAACTTTTAACTTGTTTTTTCAAGAGCCATCAAATGGCTATAAATGTGACCATGGCACGAATTTTAAAAAGAGAAGAATTCTTTCAATTATTCTCAACATCTTTCTAAGAGTTTTAGTTCAATACTTGCTTTGTCAAGAAAAGTTCATTGGGAAAAAACTTTTGCTTATTCTATTTTCTTCTTCTTCTTTCCTTCTCCCTCTTGCCAAAAGAATTCAAAGAACTAAACGTCTAAAAATTCTTTTGATTCCCCAAACAAAGAATTCAAAGAACTAACCGTCTGAGAATTCTTTGCCCAAACACTGAATTTAAAGAACTAACTATCTGCGATTTATGTGTAAGAAGCGGGTAGCTTCTTGGTTATAATAGTGAACACAAGGGAGGGTACATCCTTTGTGGTTCGCTTCAAGTAGAGGGTACATCTACTTGGTTGTTCAAAGAGTACATGCAAAGCTCTGATCTCTGCAGATCTTCACACAACAAAATCTCTCAAAACTCTCTAGAACTTGGACCTTTCTCTCTCTAGAAACCCTAAACATGCAAAGCTCTGAATCCCAGTCCAAACTCCCTTCACAAAATTTGATTTCAGGCTTAAATAGGTGGCCTTGTTCGTGCTCGTGCGCTTAGCGCACTTATGAACTGCTTAGTGCACGTTAGTGATTTTTGGCTTAGCGCCCCTTTCTCGCTTAGCGGATGAACTGAAGCGGTGCGCTTAGTGAGATGAAGCAGCGCGCTTAGCGAACCTGTACAGCTCATCTTCTTCCAGAGTCTTCCTCACGCTTAGCCGAGGAGTGTTGCGCTTAGCGGACGCTCGCTAAGCCAGCAGATTGGCTTAGCGAGAAGGTGAAAACAACACTTTCCAAAGCTTGCTTAATTAACCTGAAATTGAGAAAAAATGATTATTAAACACACAAAATGAAAATACTAAGTATTTATTACCTATACTTAATAGAAAATACTTATACTACAAAATAATACAATTTACCATAAATTGGGAGAGTTTAATACAATTTATACAAGTTTTATACACAAAAGTTAGTCATTTTCACCGACTAACAACAAATATCATGGAAAGGAGCTTAAACCACAGTCTCACGACTTGTGTTTTATTCAAGCACAAGTGTTTAAGCTATTCATCAATAACAACTAGCAAGAGGTCCAATTTTTGAACTTCATCTCAAGCCATAAAGTCAGAAATGCATAAATAGAATTAGAAGGACTTTTACAGGCTTGTAGTGAGGCTTGGCTACAAATATAATTGGTTTTTCTAGGATTCAAAGGCTTAGATTCTAAGAGAGAAAAAATCCTAGACTTATCCAAATATTTCTTCCAATACAATTAGCTTATTTACTAGCCTTTCACTTTAATTTGTCTTTGACCTTATTACAACAACACACATTTTCTTTGATTGCTCTCTTTTTTTTTCTTTTTTTTAACACACAACTTATTTGTTGTGTGTGCTGTTGCTTAACCTTTTACTTTACATCCCAATCAACTCCCCAAAACTTGGGGTAATTTGCCTTGAACTATCTACTCTCCTAGAATCTAAACAAGGTATTTGAAGATATTCATTCAAGTTCAGGGTTCAATTTTGAAAATTTAATTCAACTCACAAAGGGTGCAAAGGATACAATTATAATTCAAGGTAAGCTTTTTGGTAAATTGGCTTATATATACAATCATGGCCTCATTCATACATTTCATTCCAAATTTTAGAGATTGACGCAAAGACTATTACTCAAAGCTAGTCGTTTCCTCACAGTTTAAGATCACACTCTCACCGGTTATGGTTCAAGCTTTTCTTTCTCAATCAACCTGTCTATTGACTAACAATTCTAATTGCAAGTTCACATTCTTGTTGTTTCTTTGTCTAACATACATACTTGCTCAAACTTATGAAAAGAAACACAAACTCCATCACAATCATGCATTCAATCCAAAATCAATTCATAACACCAATTTTCACAAAAAGATAAAAATGTTTCATTGCGTAATCATCCAAGTCAAGTTAAATTGTTCCATAGGCTTCAAAACATGCACACTAACTATCCATAGAAGAAAAAGTATATAATTATGAACGGAAACCAAAATTATTCAAAACAATGTACTGAAACCAATATAGTTATAATTATTATCCAAAAAGCAAAATCATCAGGAATTTAAAATCCCTGAGACAAGTCTTGGGCATCCTGATTTTGAGCCTCCTCCTCATCTATCAGATGGAAAAACAAGGGAATCAGAGAGAGCAACCACTTCTCTAGATAAGGAATCAGAAAGATCAGCAGCTTCTCTAGTTGGGGATTCAGGGGGAGTAGCAGCTTCTCCAGATGGGGAATCGAAGATGATAATCAAAGGTGGAGATGGGGGAACTACTTTGTTAGTGCTTAGCTTTACTGAGTTTTAAAAGATTGGCTAAAATTTTGTTAAAACATAAGCACTTAGACAATGAAGGAAAGCTGGAGTTGCTGCACATGATGTCCAACGTTATGTCAAGGAATCAGATTGGGCTGCACAATGCACAAGGCAAGATAAAATGTCAAATGAAGAATTGAAGCTGCAGGATCCACGATGTCGGATACGATGTCCAGGACATCCTGCCCGAAAATACTGGACACATAAATCTGTTATATCTTTAACAGATTAATGTGCAGTTAGCAACAGATTTGGCGATCTATCTTTAGGAACGAATTAAAAGATAATTAAAGTTCGAATTACAAACTTGAATAGTTCGTTCAGGGATTAAAGATTAAAGATAAAAACTAAAAGATCAAACTTTATCTTTTAGATCTTTAAGTGCAGATTTTTCAGGAGAATGATAGATCTTATCCAGCGCAAGTTGTTGCAGCCCAGATATGCACACTGCTATATAAACAATGAAGGCTGCACGAGTTTTCTACCAAGTCCGAGATTGAAAAGTTATTTTGTGAGTTTTGGGACTTGAGTGTTTTGTGAGCCACCTTGATGCTACCCTAACATCAAGTGTTGGACCTGAGTGTGTAGAGTTGATCTCTATTGTTCAGAGAGCAATCTCTGGTGTGTCTTTGATTTGTTTGTAAACACGGGTGAGTGATTGAGAGGGAGTGAGAGGGGTTCTCTTATCTAAGAGTGGCTCTTAGGTAGAAGTTGCACGGGTAGTGATTAGGTGAGAAGGTTGTATACAGTGGCTGTTAGATCTTCGAACTAATACTATTTTAGTGGATTTCCTCCCTGGCTTGGTAGCCCCCAGATGTAGGTGACGTTGCACCGAACTGGGTTAACAATTCTCTTGTGTTATTTACTTGGTCAATCTGTTCATATGGTCATATACAATCTGCATGTTCTGAAGCGCGATGTCGTGACATCCTGTACGACATATGTCCCCAGTATCAGAATTTCAATTGGTATCAGAGCGGGCACTCTAAATCACTGAGTGAGATCTAGGGAGATAAATTCTGATGAACATGGAGAGAGAAGGAGGACCAGTGAACAGACCACCAATTCTGGATGGAACCAACTATGAATACTGGAAAGCAAGGATGGTGGCCTTCCTCAAATCACTGGATAGCAGAACCTGGAAAGCTGTCATCAAAGGCTGGGAACATCCCAAGATCCTGAACACAGAAGGAAAGCTCACTGATGAATTAAAGCCAGAAGAAGACTGGACAAAAGAAGAAGACGAATTGGCACTTGGAAACTCCAAAGCCTTGAATGCCCTATTCAATGGAGTTGACAAGAATATCTTCAGATTGATCAACACATGCACAGTTGCCAAGGATGCATGGGAGATTCTGAAAACCACTCATGAAGGAACCTCCAAAGTGAAGATGTCCAGATTGCAACTATTGGCTACAAAATTTGAAAATCTGAAGATGAAGGAGGAAGAATGCATTCATGACTTCCACATGAACATTCTTGAAATTGCCAATGCTTGCACTGCCTTGGGAGAAAGGATGACAGATGAAAAGCTGGTGAGAAAGATCCTCAGATCTTTGCCTAAGAGATTTGACATGAAAGTCACTGCAATAGAGGAGGCCCAAGACATTTGCAACATGAGAGTAGATGAACTCATTGGTTCTCTTCAAACCTTTGAGCTAGGACTCTCGGATAGGACTGAAAAGAAGAGCAAGAGCCTGGCGTTCGTGTCCAATGATGAAGGAGAAGAAGATGAGTATGACCTGGATACTGATGAAGGTCTGACTAACGCAGTTGTGCTCCTTGGAAAACAGTTCAACAAAGTGCTGAACAGAATGGACAGGAGGCAGAAACCACATGTCCGGAACATCCCTTTCGACATCAGGAAAGGTAGTGAATACCAGAAGAAGTCAGATGAAAAGCCCAGTCACAGCAAAGGAATTCAATGCCGTGGGTGTGAAGGCTATGGACACATCAAAGCTGAATGTCCCACCCATCTCAAGAAGCAGAGGAAAGGACTTTCTGTATGTCGGTCTGATGATACAGAGAGTGAACAAGAAAGTGATTCTGACAGAGATGTGAATGCACTCACTGGTAGATTTGAATCTGATGAAGACTCAAGTGATATTGAAATCACTTTTGATGAGCTTGCTATATCCTATAGAGAACTATGCATCAAAAGTGAGAAGATTCTTCAGCAAGAAGCACAACTGAAGAAGGTCATTGCAAATCTGGAGGCTGAGAAGGAGGCACATGAAGAGGAGATCTCTGAACTTAAAGGAGAAATTGGTTTTCTGAACTCTAAACTGGAAAACATGACAAAATCAATAAAGATGCTGAATAAAGGCTCAGATATGCTTGATGAGGTGCTACAGCTTGGGAAGAATGTTGGAAACCAGAGAGGACTTGGATTTAATCATAAATCTGCTGGCAGAACAACCATGACAGAATTTGTTCCTGCCAAAAACAGCACTGGAGCCACAATGTCACAACATCGGTCTCGACATCATGGAACGCAGCAGAAAAAGAGGAAAAGAAAGAAGTGGAGGTGTCACTACTGTGGCAAGTATGGTCACATAAAGCCCTTTTGCTATCACCTACATGGCCATGCACGTCATGGAACTCAAAGTAGCAGCAGCGGAAGGAAGATGGTGTGGGTTCCAAAACACAAGATTGTTAGTCTTGTTGTTCATACTTCACTTAGAGCATCAGCTAAGGAAGATTGGTACCTAGATAGCGGCTGTTCCAGACACATGACAGGAGTTAAAGAATTCCTGGTGAACATTGAACCTTGCTCCACTAGCTATGTGACATTTGGAGATGGCTCTAAAGGAAAGATCACTGGAATGGGAAAGCTAGTCCATGATGGACTTCCTAGTCTAAACAGAGTACTGCTGGTGAAGGGACTGACTGCAAACTTGATCAGCATCAGTCAGTTGTGTGATGAAGGATTCAATGTAAACTTCACAAAGTCAGAATGCTTGGTGACAAATGAGAAGAATGAAGTTCTAATGAAGGGCAGCAGATCAAAGGACAACTGTTACCTATGGACACCTCAAGAAACCAGTTACTCCTCCACATGTCTATCCTCCAAAGAAGATGAAGTCAAAATATGGCATCAAAGATTTGGACATCTGCACTTAAGAGGCATGAAGAAAATCATTGACAAAGGTGCTGTTAGAGGCATTCCCAATCTGAAAATAGAAGAAGGCAGAATCTGTGGTGAATGTCAGATTGGAAAGCAAGTCAAGATGTCCCACCAGAAGCTTCAACATCAGACCACTTCTAGGGTGCTGGAACTACTTCACATGGACTTGATGGGGCCTATGCAAGTTGAAAGCCTTGGAGGAAAGAGGTATGCCTATGTTGTTGTGGATGATTTCTCCAGATTTACCTGGGTCAACTTTATCAGAGAGAAAACAGACACCTTTGAAGTATTCAAAGAGTTGAGTCTAAGACTTCAAAGAGAAAAAGACTGTGTCATCAAGAGAATTAGGAGTGACCATGGCAGAGAGTTTGAAAACAGCAAGTTTACTGAATTCTGCACATCTGAAGGCATCACTCATGAGTTCTCTGCAGCCATCACACCACAACAAAATGGCATAGTTGAGAGGAAAAACCGGACTTTGCAAGAAGCTGCTAGGGTCATGCTTCATGCCAAAGAACTTCCCTATAATCTCTGGGCTGAAGCCATGAACACAGCATGTTATATCCACAACAGAGTCACACTTAGAAGAGGGACTCCAACCACACTGTATGAAATCTGGAAAGGGAGGAAGCCAACTGTCAAGCACTTCCACATCTTTGGAAGTCCATGTTACATTTTGGCAGATAGAGAGCAAAGGAGAAAGATGGATCCCAAGAGTGATGCAGGAATATTCTTGGGATACTCTACAAACAGCAGAGCATATAGAGTATTCAATTCCAGAACCAGAACTGTGATGGAATCCATCAATGTGGTTGTTGATGATCTAACTCCAGCAAGAAAGAAGGATGTCGAAGACGATGTCAGAACATCGGGAGACAATGTAGCAGATACAGCTAAAAGTGCAGAAAATGCAGAAAATGCAGAAAACTCTGATTCTGCTACAGATGAACCAAACATCAATCAACCTGACAAGAGTCCTTCCATTAGAATCCAGAAGATGCACCCCAAGGAGCTGATTATAGGAGATCCAAACAGAGGAGTCACTACAAGATCAAGGGAGTTTGAGATTGTCTCCAATTCATGCTTTGTCTCCAAAACTGAGCCAAAGAATGTGAAAGAGGCACTGACTGATGAGTTCTGGATCAATGCTATGCAAGAAGAATTGGAGCAATTCAAAAGGAACGAAGTTTGGGAGCTAGTTCCTAGACCCGAGGGAACTAATGTGATTGGCACCAAGTGGATCTTCAAGAACAAAACCAATGAAGAAGGTGTTATAACCAGAAACAAGGCCAGACTTGTTGCTCAAGGCTACACTCAGATTGAAGGTGTAGACTTTGATGAAACTTTCGCCCCTGTTGCTAGACTTGAGTCCATCAGATTGTTACTTGGTGTAGCTTGCATCCTCAAATTCAAGCTGTACCAGATGGATGTGAAGAGCGCGTTTCTGAATGGATACTTGAATGAAGAAGTCTATGTGGAGCAGCCAAAGGGATTTGTAGATCCAACTCATCCAGATCATGTATACAGGCTCAAGAAGGCTCTCTATGGATTGAAGCAAGTTCCAAGAGCTTGGTATGAAAGGCTAACAGAGTTCCTTACTCAGCAAGGGTATAGGAAGGGAGGAATTGACAAGACTCTCTTTGTCAAACAAGATGCTGAAAACTTGATGATAGCACAGATATATGTTGATGACATTGTGTTTGGAGGGATGTCGAATGAGATGCTTCGACATTTTGTCCAACAGATGCAATCTGAATTTGAGATGAGTCTTGTTGGAGAGCTGACTTATTTTCTGGGACTCCAAGTGAAGCAGATGGAAGACTCCATATTCCTCTCACAAAGCAAGTATGCAA
This sequence comes from Glycine soja, assembly GCF_004193775.1. Taxonomy (NCBI): domain Eukaryota; kingdom Viridiplantae; phylum Streptophyta; class Magnoliopsida; order Fabales; family Fabaceae; genus Glycine; species Glycine soja. Next base: position 26,162,415 of record NC_041006.1, read on the forward strand.
AGAACATTGTCAAGAAGTTTGGGATGGAAAATGCCAGCCATAAAAGAACACATGCACCTACTCACTTGAAGCTGTCAAAAGATGAAGCTGGCACCAGTGTTGATCAAAGTCTGTACAGAAGCATGATTGGGAGCTTACTATATTTAACAGCAAGCAGACCTGACATCACCTTTGCAGTAGGTGTTTGTGCAAGATATCAAGCCAACCCTAAGATAAGTCACTTGACTCAAGTAAAGAGAATTCTGAAATATGTAAATGGCACCAGTGACTATGGGATTATGTACTGTCATTGTTCAGATTCAATGCTGGTTGGATATTGTGATGCTGATTGGGCTGGAAGTGCAGATGACAGAAAAAGCACTTCTGGTGGATGTTTCTATTTGGGCAACAATCTTATTTCATGGTTCAGCAAGAAGCAGAACTGTGTGTCCCTATCTACTGCAGAAGCAGAGTATATTGCAGCAGGAAGCAGCTGTTCACAACTAGTTTGGATGAAGCAGATGCTTAAGGAGTACAATGTCGAACAAGATGTCATGACATTGTACTGTGACAACTTGAGTGCTATTAATATTTCTAAAAATCCTGTTCAACACAGCAGAACCAAGCACATTGACATTAGACATCACTATATTAGAGATCTTGTTGATGATAAAGTTATCACACTGAAGCATGTTGACACTGAGGAACAAATAGCAGATATTTTCACAAAGGCATTGGATGCAAATCAGTTTGAAAAACTGAGGGGCAAGCTGGGCATTTGTCTGCTAGAGGATTTATAGCAATTACTTTTATATGAACGTGCTCAAACGTTAATAGCGCGTTCACTACTGGGCCAAAACAAATTCGACCGTTGCTTCACACGACCCTCTACATTCCTCATTCAAACTCATATTTTCGTGGTAATCTCGTTTTCATCAGCATTCCCCAACACCTCTCAGAGATTCACGAAACCACTCCAAAGGCTCTGCTTCTCCATGGCTACCTCACCAAAAGAAACTTCATCTCCTGGTTCACCCTCTGTACCATCATCTCCATCATCCACCAAAGCACCATCAAACCAGGAACAACCTGAATTCAATATCCAACCCATACAAATGATTCCTGGTCAAGCCCCTATTCCTGAGAAACTGGTCCCCAAAAGACAACAGGGAGTGAAGATTTCTGAAAACCCTAGCCTTGCAACAAGTCCTAGGGAAGTAGACACGGAGATGGATAAGAAGATCCGCAGTATTGTGAGTAGCATTCTGAAAAATGCTTCTGTCCCTGATGCTGATAAAGATGTTCCAACATCTTCCACCCCAAATGCTGAAGTCCTCTCTTCATCCAGTAAAGAGGAATCAACAGAGGAAGAGGATCAAGCCACAGAGGAGACCCCTGCACCAAGGGCACCAGAACCTGCTCCAGGTGACCTCATTGACCTAGAAGAAGTAGAATCTGATGAGGAACCCATTGCCAACAAGTTGGCACCTGGCATTGCAGAAAGATTACAAAGCAGAAAGGGAAAAACCCCCATTACTAGGTCTGGACGAATCAAAACTATGGCACAGAAGAAGAGCACTCCAATCACTCCTACCACATCCAGATGGAGCAAAGTTGCAATCCCTTCCAAGAAGAGGAAAGAAATTTCCTCATCTGATTCTGATGATGATGTCGAACTAGATGTTCCCGACATCAAGAGAGTGAAGAAATCAGGGAAAAAGGTGCCTGGAAATGTCCCTGATGCCCCATTGGACAACATTTCATTCCACTCCATTGGCAATGTTGAAAGGTGGAAATTTGTATATCAACGCAGACTAGCTTTAGAAAGAGAACTGGGAAGAGATGCCTTGGATTGCAAGGAGATCATGGACCTCATCAAGGCTGCTGGACTGCTGAAAACTGTCACCAAGTTGGGAGATTGTTATGAAAGTCTAGTCAGGGAATTCATTGTCAACATTCCCTCTGACATAACAAACAGAAAGAGTAAGGAGTATCAGACAGTGTTTGTCAGAGGAAAAGGTATTAGATTCTCCCCTGCTGTAATCAACAAATACCTGGGCAGACCAACTGAAGGAGTGGTGGATATTGCTGTTTCTGAGCATCAAATTGCCAAGGAAATCACTGCCAAACAAGTCCAGCATTGGCCAAAGAAAGGGAAGCTTTCTGCAGGGAAGCTAAGTGTGAAGTATGCAATCCTGCATAGGATTGGCACTGCAAACTGGGTACCCACCAATCATACTTCCACTGTTGCCACAGGTTTGGGTAAATTTCTGTATGCTGTTGGAACCAAGTCCAAATTTAATTTTGGAAACTATATTTTTGATCAAACTGTTAAGCATTCAGAATCTTTTGCTGTCAAATTACCCATTGCCTTCCCTACTGTATTGTGTGGCATTATGTTGAGTCAACATCCCAATATTTTAAACAACATTGACTCTGTGAAGAAGAGAGAATCTGCTCTGTCCCTGCATTACAAACTGTTTGAGGGGACACATGTCCCAGACATTGTCTCGACATCAGGGAAAGCTGCTGCTTCAGGTGCTGTGTCCAAGGATGCTTTGATTGCTGAACTCAAGGACACATGCAAGGTGCTGGAAGCAACCATCAAAGCCACCACAGAGAAGAAAATGGAGCTGGAACGCCTGATCAAAAGACTCTCAGACAGTGGCATTGATGATGGAGAAGCAGCTGAGGAAGAAGAGGATGCAGCAGAGGATACAGAATCAGATGATGATGATTCTGATGCCACCCCATGACCATCAGACCTTTATTTTTGCTTTTACTGTTACTAGTTATTGGTCTGTAATATTTGCACATTAATTTCATGCATTCTACTTTTGCCAAATTCTGTCTAAAAAGGGGGAGTAGTAGGATAGGATAATTATGCATGATTTATGATTTTGAGGGGGAGTAGTAGTTATATGATTTTGAGGGGGAGTAGTATTTATACTACTGTTGTTGATGATGATTGTTGTAAGCTACTAAAACTAGTAGCTGATAGAAGATGCCGCAGTGAACTGCTTCACAGCAGTAGGAGCATGGAGACAGGGGGAGCAGAAAGCTGATGTCACGTGAGATGTCTTGACATCCTGGAAACGACTTGCAACTTGCAGAATTTTGCTGTCGCCACTACAGATACCGCTGTGCTTGATTACTCTGATAATGAAAGTTGCTGATCCCACTTGCATAACTGCTCGTACCTGCTCAGGAAGTGTCTAAGTATGTTTTAGACAAAATTTGCCAAAGGGGGAGATTGTTAGTGCTTAGCTTTACTGAGTTTTAAAAGATTGGCTAAAATTTTGTTAAAACATAAGCACTTAGACAATGAAGGAAAGCTGGAGTTGCTGCACATGATGTCCAACGTTATGTCAAGGAATCAGATTGGGCTGCACAATGCACAAGGCAAGATAAAATGTCAAATGAAGAATTGAAGCTGCAGGATCCACGATGTCGGATACGATGTCCAGGACATCCTGCCCGAAAATACTGGACACATAAATCTGTTATATCTTTAACAGATTAATGTGCAGTTAGCAACAGATTTGGCGATCTATCTTTAGGAACGAATTAAAAGATAATTAAAGTTCGAATTACAAACTTGAATAGTTCGTTCAGGGATTAAAGATTAAAGATAAAAACTAAAAGATCAAACTTTATCTTTTAGATCTTTAAGTGCAGATTTTTCAGGAGAATGATAGATCTTATCCAGCGCAAGTTGTTGCAGCCCAGATACGCACACTGCTATATAAACAATGAAGGCTGCACGAGTTTTCTACCAAGTCCGAGATTGAAAAGTTATTTTGTGAGTTTTGGGACTTGAGTGTTTTGTGAGCCACCTTGATGCTACCCTAACATCAAGTGTTGGACCTGAGTGTGTAGAGTTGATCTCTATTGTTCAGAGAGCAATCTCTGGTGTGTCTTTGATTTGTTTGTAAACACGGGTGAGTGATTGAGAGGGAGTGAGAGGGGTTCTCTTATCTAAGAGTGGCTCTTAGGTAGAAGTTGCACAGGTAGTGATTAGGTGAGAAGGTTGTATACAGTGGCTGTTAGATCTTCGAACTAATACTATTTTAGTGGATTTCCTCCCTGGCTTGGTAGCCCCCAGATGTAGGTGACGTTGCACCGAACTGGGTTAACAATTCTCTTGTGTTATTTACTTGGTCAATCTGTTCATACGGTCATATACAATCTGCATGTTCTGAAGCGCGATGTCGTGACATCCTGTACGACATCTGTCCCCAGTATCAGAATTTCATACTTAAAGCTCATGAGAAGAAGGTGGATTAACCATTGGATATTGTGGATCAGCTGGCACTGGTTCAACCTGTGCTGGTGTGGGCTCAGGAGAAGCAGCCTCTTTGGGTCCCACCAATGGAGGTTGAGCACCAGGCTAGGCTACTCGCTCAAGGAAATGCTTTATAGTTATAATTAGCCTGTGGTGAGCCAATTCTCGCAGGCTGTGCATGATAATAAACTGTCCTCAGAATAAGCTTTGTAGCATAGGGACTAAGGTTTGAGAGCTTTGGACATCCAGTCCTATGGTTGCTGACGGAGGAGGAGGAGCTGGAGTAGATGATGAAGGGATGTCATCTACTTTAGCCCTTTTTCTCAATGCCATCTGTAACTAAAAAGAACTCAAAATTCCTTAGACCAAATTTATTCAAGTTTAAAAATAGAAATAAGGGCTGAAATTAATGATGGGCGCTTAGCGGGATAAAGCTCGCTCAGCGCGCCCTCAGAAATATAACATATCGGCTTAGCGAAACAGCGTGCGCTTTAGCCTAATCAACACCGCAACATATATGCGCTAAGCTCAACAGGGTTGCGCTTAGTGGCACCATGAAATTCAGAAAACTCACTAAGTATGGGGACTTAACGAGCAAGGCTCGCTTGCCCCAATGGCTGCCGCAATGAAATGGGCTTAGCCCAGATAGGCTCGGCTTAACGTGCGACTTTCAACAAAAAATCGGACTAAGTTACCTGGGCTTAGCGATTCAGCCTCGCTTAGCCACAAGTATCTCAACAAGAGGATATAAGTGTTCATCCTCACAAGATGAACTCGCTTAGCGCGGTAGGCGCGCTTAGCGAGTTCTTCTAGAAACGCATATATTGAATGGATTTTGATGAGCTCGCTTAGCGCAACATGCTCGCTTAGCGAGTTCATCGCGTTTTCCAAAAAAAATGCAGAAAACACAATTCATTTTCTTCCATTTTTTGAGCCTCTAAAAGGCATATCAAACATGCAAACCAGACAAAACTATCTACACAACACAATAATTCACAAAATCCTTATATTTCACTAATCTGAAATCATTCGAACCCTAGCAATCAAAAGCTAAATCTATGGTTTTCTAACCTAAGGTTCAACACAATAAGAGAGAATGAAATGGAATGGGGAACTTAGTTGGATTGTTGTGTGCTGAAGATGTGTAAAAGATGCAAAAAGAAAGCAAGAATGCAGGTTGCACAGATTTGGGCGAGAGAGAAAATGCAGGGAATGCTTGAGAATTTTGGGCAAATGTGAGTGTAACTGACGTTACACTCACTTAAGCAATTTTCGACCTTCTCGCTTAGCGAACCACAATGCTAAGTGAGCCAGAGAGACGTTTGGTTTCTCAAAGCGTGTCGCTTAGCGGAACTTCGCGCTTAGCCCAAGTTTGAAATTCAAAATTTAATATTTTTTTTAAGCTAGGCTTAGCGCACAGAAGCGGCGCTTAGCGAATTCTGCAGGTCATAAAACCTACAACTCTTGCTGAGCCGGGATCTAGGCTGGCTTAGCTAAAATGATGCATTTTGAGTACAGATGGGCATGCGCTTAGCGATTGATGGATCGCTTAGCGCTGCTATGGCTGCAAGGAATTGGGCTTAGCTGACATGAGTAGCGCTTAGCTCAATGAACCCCAATTTAGGCCGCATCGAAATGTGCTTAGTGGCAACCTCTCGCGCTTAGCCAGTGAATACGATGCGCTTAGCGTGCCGGCCATCGCTTAGCCCAATTCAGATCAAATAGAAATGGGCTTAGCTCAATCTTGGCCAGCTTAGCGGACCAAATCAGCCTGAGATGCAAGGGTTGAGCTCTAAGCACTAGAGACTCTCAGCTTAGCGCATGGCCAATGTAGAAGCAAGCTTCATGATGATGAATCAAGTTGATTCAAGAAGTTTTGATAATGACAAAGATGTTGAGAAAAATCCCAAAGAATGATTTCAAGATTAAATCAAGAACAAATTCAAGAATAAAGAGAAGTTTGATTTCAAGATTCAAGAAAAGATGAATTCAAGTTTCAAGAGAAGAAACCAAGACGACTTCACAAGGGAAGTATTGAAAAGATTTTTCAAAAAACAACATAGCACAGTTTTGTTTTTCAAAAGAGTTTTTCTCAAAATTTTCTAAGTTACCAGTGTTTTTACTCTCTGGTAATCGATTACCAGTTTCATGTAATCGATTATCAGTGGCAAAGTTTGATTTCAAAAGCTTTTAAATTGAATTTACAATGTTCCAATTTATTTCAAATTGGTGTAATCGATTACAAGATATTGCTAATCGATTACCAGTGCATCTGAACGTTGGAATTCAAATTCAATTGTGAAGAGTCACATCCTTTCATAAATAGCTTTGTGTAATCGATTACAAGGATTTGGTAATCGATTACCAGTGACAAGTTTTGAACAAAAATCAAAAGATGTAACTCTTCCAATGATTTTCAGGTTTTTCTAAAGGTTATAACTCTTCCAATGGTTTTCTTGACCATACTTGAAGAGTCTATAAAAGCAATACCTTGACTTACATTTAAAAGAAGAACTTACAATACTTACAACCTTTACAAACAACTTTTCCACATATTCTTTTACAACCTTTGAATTTCTTCTTCTTCTTCCTTTGCAAAAAGCTTTCTAAACTTTTCTGGTTTTCCAAACCTTGAAAATAAAAGTGTGCTATTCATCTTTTTCATTCCCTTCTCCCTTTGCCAAAAAGAATTCGCTAAGGACTAACCGCCTAAATTCTTTTTGTGTCTCTCTTCTCCCTTTTCCAAAAGAACAAAGGACTAACCATCTGAATTCTTTTGTGTCTCCCTTCTCCCTTGTCAAAGAATTCAAAATGACAGAATCTGAGAATTCTTTTGATTCTTCCCTTTCCCACAAACAAAAGATTTGAAAGGACTAACCGCTTGAAAATTCTTTTGTTTCCCCCTTCACAAAGTTTCAAAGGACTAACCGCCTGAGAACTTTGTCTTAACACATTGGAGGGTACATCCTTTGTGGTACAGGTAGAGGGTACATCTACTTGGGTTGTTGTAACTGATAACAAGAGAGGGTACATCCACTAGGTTGTTCAAAGAGAACAAGGGAGGGTACATCCCTTGTGGATCTTTGCTTGTAAAGGACTTTACAAGGTTGAAAAGAAATCTCAAGGACCGCAGGTCGCTTGGGGACTGGATGTAGGCACGGATTGTTGCCGAACCAGTATAAAACTCTTGTGTTTGTCTTCTTCTTCCCTACACTCTTTAATTTCCGCTGTGCACTTTAATTATCACTTTTACTTTTTGGTTAAGTTTATATTTCTGTTCTTTACTTTCTTAACATTATAGTAAAAGCCTAAGAAGGGTAGATTTTTAATTAGTAAAGGTTCGTTAATAATTAATTCAACCCCCCCCCCTTCTTAATTATTCCGAGGCCATTTTATCCAACAACCAAAGATGCACTTAGCGCGAGGCTTGCGCTTAGCGAAAGGACTGTTTTTTCAGAAAAAAAATATTTATGAGTTATTTTTCAATCCCTTCCTCAAGAAATTGAAACCTTTATATCTATCCTTCAAAATAAGCTAATATAACCCAATGTAATGATTATGAAGCAAGTTCCACATTATGCCCTACATAAAAGAAAAGAAAAGCAGAAATTAGAATTGGGTTGCCTCCCAGGAAGCGCTTTTTTACCGTCATTAGCTTGACGCTTTTACCTCAATGGGTGATCACATTTTGGTTCATACTTTCAGGACCTCTTTACCCACTTCCATTACCTGTAAGCAAACATTTTGTTATGGAGCAGGCTTGTCTTCAACAAATAAATCAAAATCAATTTTTTGATCTTCAAAGCCCAACTCCAGCTTCTTTCTCCCCATATCAACTATGCAGCTTGCAGTTAACATGAATGGCCTTCTCAATATTACAGGAACGTCATTATCTTCACAGATATCTGTTAATTGATGAAAAAGACTAACTTTTGAGTATAAAACTCGTATAAATTGTATCAAACTCTCCCAATTTATGGTTATTTTGTAGTGTTATAAGTATTTTCTGTTAAGTATAGGTAATAAATACTTAGTATTTTCATTTTGTGTATTTAATACTAATTTTCTCTCAATTTCAGGTTAATTAGGCAAGCTTTGGAAAGTGTCGTTTTTCACCTTCTCGCTAAGCCAATCTGTTGGCTTAGCGAGCGTCCGCTAAGCGCAACACTCCTGGGCTAAGCGCGAGGAGGACTCTGGAAGAAGATGAACTGTACAGGTTCGCTAAGCACACCGCTTCATCTCACTAAGCGCACCACTTCAGTTCATCCGCTAAGTGAGAAAGGCACGCGCTAAGCCGAAATTCACTAATGTGCGCTAAGCGGTCCATAAGTGTGCTAAGTGCACGAGCACGAACAAGGCCACCTATTTAAGCCTGAAATCAGATTTTGTGAAGTGAGTTTGGACTGGGATTCAGAGCTTTGCATGTCTAGGGTTTCTAGAGAAAGAAGGGTCCAAGTTCAAGAGAGTTTTGAGACATTTTGCTGTGTGAAGGTCTGTAGAGACCAAAGCTTGAAGCAGGAGCCGGTTTGAGAGCTTGAGATGAGTTTGTGAGTGATTGTGAGATCCTAGAGGAGGAGACATCCTCACCACTTGTATTTTTTCAATCTTTCATCTTGTTCTTCTCTTTGTTGTTAAGAAGGCTTCCTGGTATTGAAAGCTAAATCCTCTGTTGGATCTTCCCTGTAGGTACCTGATGTAAATATATTTCTATCTATTTAATGATGTTTTGTGTGTTCTCTGTGCTATCTGCTTTTCATTCCAATATGCCTTTACCTTGATCATGTAGATGCATGCCTTGTTAGGGTCATTCAACAGTGGAAACTGGTCTGACTCTAAAGTCCTTGATGGTACAAGGCTAAGTTGTCGTACTATCACGAGGAATCGGGGTGCGATAACTTAGTTATGTATGTGTGTGTTAATGTTGTCCTGGTTGAGTTTAGTCTTACAAGAGGAATCTGTGGACGATGCTTTATCAGGATTAGGCTAAACTATCATGAGGAATCGGAGTTTAGTATCTCAGGAGACACCATAAGAACACATGAGCATTGTTAGATAGAGAATATCTTTTTAGCATCAGGCACCTAATAGGAAGGCCAACGTGTTTTCTACTAGTTTTTACACATCATTTCTCTCGTGTGATTTTCTTTCTTTTTGCACAGATAGTTTATACACCTGTTCATATTCACACTTACCTTTACACACCAGACACCTATTTGCTGAAATAGCTTACCAAATAACACAAGTTCCCCGAGTGTTCGATACTCGGTTCTTACCATTTTATACTACTTGTGCGATCCAGTGCACTTGTCGGAAGCCAAACAAGTTTTTGGCGCCGTTGCCGGGGAACTTATTTTTTATTGGGAAGTTAGCTCGTTTTTAGGTGTTTATTCTTTATTTTTTATTCTTTGATTGTTTTTGTGAATATTTGTTCATAATTTCTATTTTTCTTTTCTTGTTTAACTAGATAACCACTGTTCAGTACCACAATTTTTCACCAGCATTACACATCCTGAAGTTCAAGCTAACAACATCAACTTTCCATATTCCTTAATTCATTTAATACAGGGGAACTTATTTCAAGGATTACCTAATGAAGATCCCTATGCACACTTGGCAATGTTCATTGAAATATGTAACACTGTTAAGATTGCCGGTGCACCAGACGAAGCTATTAGGCTCAGCCTTTTCTCATTCTTATTGGCAGGAGAAGCCAAGTGGTGGCTCCACTCATTCAAGGGCAACAGTCACAAAACCTGGGAAGAAGTTGTTGAAAAGTTCCTAAAGAAATACTTCCCAGAGTCCAAGACTGCAGAAGGGAAAGCTGCAATCTCTTTATTTCATCCGTTTCCTGATGAATCTCTGAGTGAAGCATTGGAGAGGTTCAGAGGCTTGTTGAGAGGAACTCCCACTCATGGGCTTTCCGAGCCAATCCAATTGAATATGTTTATAGATGGGATGAGACCACAAACCAAGCAACTGTTAGATGCTTCTACAGGGGGAAAGATAAAATTGAAGACCCCGGAAGAAGCAACTGAGCTAATTGAGAACATGTCAGCCAATGATCATGCCATTCTATGAGACAAAACCCATCAACCTACAAAGAAAAGCTTGATAGAGCTATCATCACATGACGCTTTATTGGCACATAACAAGTTGCTTTCTAAGCAACTTGAGATTTTAACAGAAACACTTGGTAAGCTGCCAACTAAGTTATGGTTCAACCTACACATTCTTCTGTTTTGCAGGTTACAGGTTGTACCATCTGTGGTGAGGCTCATGAAATAGACCAATGTATTCTCACTGAAGAAAACACTCAAGAAATTCATTATATGGGAAATCAACAGCGACAAGGGTATACTCAAGGAGGATTTTCAGGCTTCTAGCAGGGTCCCTATAATCAACAAGGACAGTGGAGGACACACCCTGGCAATCAGTTCAACAAAGACCATGGTGGGCCTTCAAACAGGCCAATCCAACAAGGACCTAACATATTCCAGAGGACTACTAAGCTGGAGGAGACCTTGACTCAGTTTATGCAGGTAACAATATCAAATCATAAAAGCACTGAGTCAGCACTGAAGAACCTTGAGGTCCAGGTGGAACAACTGGCCAAGCAGATAGCTGACAAGTCATCCAACAGTTTTGTGGCAAATACATAACAAAATCCCAAGGAGGAATGCAAAACTGTGATGACAAGGAGTAAAAGGTTTATGGAGGTTGAGGATGAGGATAGTGTTGTGCATAAGAAGAAAATTGCTGACAAAAAAGGTACTGATGGCAAGAAAAATAAGGTGAGAGGTGAAAGTAATAAAAAAAAGAGGAACAAATAATGGTCAAGAATAAAGAATTGAAGGACCAAGAAAAAGAAAAAGAAATACAAAATGAAAAAAATGAAAAAGAAGAAAAAAATAATAAAAATGCAAAGAAGAGTAGGAGTGAAAAAGCTGTGGATGAAGGTGTGGAAGTACCATATCCTGTGGTACCTTCCAAAAAAGAAAAAGATAGTCATCTGGCGAGATTTTTAGATATTTTCAGGAAACTGGAAATAACCATGCCCTTCAGAGAAGCTTTACAGCAGATGCCACTCTACTCTAAATTTTTGAAAGATATGTTAACAAGGAAGCATAAATATATTCATCAGGAAAACATCATAGTGGAAGGAAACTGCAGTGTTGTGATCCAGAAGATCCTTCCACCCAAGCATAAAGATCCTGGGAGTGTAACTATTCCTTGTTCAATTGGAGAAGTCAATGTGGGAAAAGTTCTTATTGACCTGGGAGCCAGTATCAATTTGAGGCCACTCTCCATGTGCAGAAAATTGGGAGAGTTGGAAATAATGCCCACTCGAATGACTTTACAATTAGTTGACCGCTCCATTACCAGGCCATATGGAGTAATTGAAGATGTGTTGGTCAAAGTAAAACATTTTATCTTCCCAGCAGACTTTGTGGTAATGGATATCTCTGAAGATACTGACATCCCTGTAATATTGGGAATGCCATTCATGTTGACCGTAAGCTACATAGTTGATATGGGGAAGAGGAAGCTGGAGCTAGGTTTTAAAGATCAGAAAATTGATTTTGATTTGTTGGTTGAAGCCAAGCCTTCTCCAGAACACAATGTTTGCTTATAAGTAATGGAAGGAGTTCAAGAGGTTCTGAAAGTAAGAACCAAAACATAAGATCACCCAGTGAGGTAAAAGCGTCAAGCTAATGACATTAAATAAGCGCTTCCTGGGAGGTAACCCAGTTTTAATTTATGTTATCTTAGTTTATTTTTCATGCATTTAATCATTTGGAACTTGCTGTATGATCTGTACATAGGAGTATATCAGCCTATCTTTGAATGTTTAACATAAGGGTTTCAATTTCTTGAAAAAAAAGGACTGAAAAATAACTAAGAAAACTTTTTTTTGAAAAATAGTCCTTTCGCTAAGCGCAAGCCTCGCGCTAAGCGCATCTCTGTTCATGCGCTAAGCCACGAGTCTCAAGCGCTTAGCGCCCAACCCTTGCATCTGAGGCTGATTTGGTCTACTAAGCTGGCCAAGGTTGAGCAAAGCTAACTTCAATTCGATCTGAATTCAGCTAAGCTTCAGCCTGATCGCTAAGCGACAACTTATCCTTGGCTAAGCGTGACCTATTATCGCCAAGCGCAATTCCATACAGCCATAACTGAGGTCCATGAAGCTAAGCTCCAGTCATGGCAGCTAAGCGAGATTCATTGCGGCAATATGAGCGCTAAGCGAGTCCTTATTAGCTAAGCGCATGCTCCTCTTTACTTAAGATACATCATTTTAGCTAAGCCAGTCAGAGTCTGGCTTAGCAAGAGTTACAGCTTTTCAGATCTATAAACCTCACTAAGCGATTTGATCCTCGCGCCAAGCCAAGCCTGTGTTAAAAAAAATACTGATTTTGAATTTGAAACGTCGGCTAAGTGCGCGTATCCGCTAAGAGAGCCTTGTTGAGAAACCAAACGTCTCTCTGGCTCGCTTAGCGCAGCTTTCCGCTAAGCGAAAGTGTCGAAACATGCTTAAGTGAGTGTAACGACAGTTACACTCACAATTGCCAGATTTCAGCTACCCCTTCTCTACACTATCTCTCTCCAAAAATTTTCTTATTTTGCATCTGTGCTTTCCCTTTGCATTGTCTACTTCCAATCTCAAAGCATTAACAATCCAAGTAAGTTCCTTGATTCTTTTTCTCTTTTTCTTGTCTTAACTTTAGGGTAGAATATTTCAACTGTAGTTTTAGATTTTTAGGTTTTTATGTTTTGTCAGATTTAGTTTAAGATTAGGGCTATATACGCTTGTATACTGTATTGAGTATGACGCACACATTGCATGTCTGATATGCCTTTTAGAGGCTTGAATAGTGCAAGAAAACGAAGTGAGGTTCTGCATTTTTTGGAAAACGCGATGAACTCGCTAAGCAAGCATGCTACGCTAAGCGAGTTCATCAATACTCATTGTACGTAAGCATTCTCTGAAGAACTCACTAAGCGCGCTTACCGCGTTAAGCGAGTTCATCCTTTGAGGATGAACACTTGTCCTCTTGCTGAACTACCTGTGGCTAAGCGAGGCTGAATCGCTAAGCCAAAGTAACTTAGAAAACTTTGTGTTGTAAACGTCGCGCTAAGCCGAGTTTACCTGAGCTAAGCGCATTTCATCACAACAACTTTTAGGCTAAGCAAGCTTAGCTTTAGCTAAGCCGACATGTTATGTTTCTCAGGGCACGCTAAGCGAGCTATATCCCGCTAAGCGCCTTTATTGTTGTTGTTTAACTTGAACAATTTTGGTCTAAGGAATTTTGAGTTCTTTTTAGTTATAGATGGAATCAAGAAAAGAGCTAGAACGGAGGACATCCCTTCGCCATCCACTCCAGCTCCTCCGTCAGTAATTGTAGGATAGGATGTCCAAAGCTCACTAACTTTAGTTCCTATGCTACAAAGCTTATTTTGAGGACAGTTTATTATCATGCACAGCTTGCAAGAGTTGGCTCACAATAGGCCAATCATATCTATGAAGCATTTTCTTGAGAAAGTAGCCTGGCCTAAAGCTCAACTTCCATTGGTGAGACCCAACGAGGCTGCTCCGCCTGAGCCCACACCTGTGCAGGTCAATTCAGAGCCAGCTAACCCACAATCTCTAGTGGTGAATCCACCTTTTTCGCCTAAGCTTGAAGCAGTCCACCATCTCCTCCTCTGATTGTCATTTCTGACGCATCATCAGATGAAGCAGCTGCCCCTCCTGATTCACCAGCTGCAGAAACAACTGACCCCCCTGTTTCCCCAATTGGAGGAATTGTTGATCTTTCTGATTCGTCATCTGGAGAAGCGGTTGCTCTCACCGATTCCCCAGTTTAAACACTTTTGACATTGTTGATTCTTGATGTTACTTTTTGCTTTTTGGTTTTTTATTATTTTAATTATGGTTTTAATATAGCATTTATTTTATGTTTGTATACACTGCTAGTTTTATTTATGAATAGTAAGTTTGCTCTTTCTGAAGCATTTTGAATAGTTTAACTTGTTTTTTATGACATGGCAGTGAAACACTTTTATCTTTTTGTGAAAAATGGGTGTATGTCTTTATTTTGAATTGAACGCATGATTGTGATGGATTTTGTGTTTCTTTTCATGAGTTTGAGCAAGTGTGAATGTTAGACAAAGAAAGAAAAAGAATGTGAAATTGCAATTAGAATTGTTAGTCAGTAGACAGATTGATTGAGAAAGAAAAGCTTGAACCAAAACCGGTGAGAGTGTGAACTTAAATTGTGAGTGAACGACTAGCTTCAATAATAGATTTTGCATGAATCTCTGAATTTTAGAATGAAATGTATAAATGAGAACATGATGAAGGCCATAATTGTACATACACAAGCCTTTTGACCAAAAAGCTTACCTTGAATGATAATTATATCCTTTGCACCTTTTTTTTGAGCTGAATGATATTGTCAAAAATTTGAACCCTGAACTTAAATAAGTATCTCCTGATACCTTGTTTAGATTCTAAGAGAGCATATAGTTCAAGGCAAATTTAGCCCAAATTTGGGGGAGTGGAACTAATTTGCATGAAAAGAAAGAGAGAAAGCATCATCACACACAACACACAAGTTGTATGTTAAATAAAGAAAAGAAAAGAAAAGAATAAAGTGTGCTAATGTAACAAGGTCAAAAGCAAACGAAATTGAAAAGCTAGTGAGCAAGCTAAGTGCATGAAAAAGACCATTGGGATAAGTCTAGGAACTGTGCTCTCTTAGAATTTAAACCTTTGAATCCTGGAAAAACCAATGAATTTTTGTAGCCAAGCCTCACTACAAGCTTGAGAAAGTCCTTCTGATTCTGTTTATACATTTCTGACTTTATGGCATGAGATGAAATTCAAAGATTGGACCTCTTGCTAGTTGTTATTAATGAATAGCTTAAACACTTGTGCTTGAGTGAAACAGTAGCAGTGAGACTGTGGTTTAAGCTACTTTCCTTGATATCTGTCTTATGCCTAACTCCATCTATTTGTTCATGTTACATTTTATTCTTCTCTTTGGATAACTGCATACCTTGTGAAAGACAAGTGATGAGGGCATTTTACTCCATTATCTTATTATGCAATCAGTAACTTTTGTTGCATACACCTTTGTATATAGTCACTGCATGTCATTGTCACTTGAGGACAAGTGAGTTGTTCTCTTTTTGCTCGAGGACAAGAAAAACTGTAAATTTGCGGGAGTTGTTAGTCGGTGAAATCGACTAACTTTTGTGTATAAAACTTGTATAAATTGTATCGAACTCTCCCAATTTATGGTTATTTTGTAGTGTTATAAGTATTTTCTATTAAGTATAGGTAATAAATACTTAGTATTTTCATTTTGTGTATTTAATAATCATTTTCTCTCAATTTCAGGTTAATTAGGAAAGCTTTAGAAAGTGTTGTTTTTCACCTTCTCGCTAAGCCAATCTGTTGGCTTAGCGAGCATCCGCTAAGCGCAGCACTCCTGGGCTAAGCACAAGGAAGACTCTGGAAGAAGATGAGTTGTACAGGTTCGCTAAGCGCACCGCTTCATCTCACTAAGGGCACCGCTTCATTTCATCCACTAAGTGAGAAAGGCACGCGCTAAGCCGAAATTCAAATGTGCGCTAAGCAGTCCATAAGTGCGCAAAGTGCACGAGCATGAACAAGGCCACCTATTTAAGCCTGAAATCAGATTTTGTGAAGTGAGTTTGGACTGCGATTCAGAGCTTTGCATGTCTAGGGTTTCTAGAGAGAGAAAGGTCTAAGTTCCAGAGAGTTTTGAGAGATTTTGCTATGTGAAGATCTGCAAAGACCAGAGCTTGAAGCAGGAGCCAGTTTGAGAGCTTGAGATGAGTTTGTGAGTGATTGTTAGATCCTAGAGGTGAAAGAGACATCCTCACCACTTGTATTTTTGCAATCTTTCATCTTGTTCTTATCTTTGTTGTTAAGAAGGCTTCCTAGTATTGAAAGCTAAATCCTCTGTTGGATCTTACCTGATGTAAATATATTTCTATCTATTTAATGATGTTTTGTGTGTTCTTTGTGATATCTGCTTTTCATTCCAGTATGCCTTTACCTTGATCACGTAGATGCATGCTTTGTTAGGGTCATTCAATAGTGGAAACTAGTCTGACTCTAAAGTCCTTGATAGTACAGGGCTAAGTTGTCATACCATCACGAAGAATCAGGGTGCGATAACTTAGTTGTGTATGTGTGTCTTAATGCGGTCCTGGTTGAGTTTAGTCTTACAAGAGCAATCTGCGGATGAAGCTTGATCAGGATTAGGCTAAACTATCATGAGGAATCAGAGTTTAGTTTCTCAGGAGACACCATAAGAACACATGAGCATTGTTAGATAAAGAATATCTTTTAGCATCAGGCACCTATTAGGAAGGCCAACGTGTTTTCTACTTGTTTTTACACATCATTTCTCTCGTGTGATTTTCTTTCTTTTTGCATAGATAGTTTATACACCTGTTCATATTCACACTTACCTTTACACACCAGACACCTATTTGCTGAAATAGCTTAACAAATAACACAAGTTCCCCGAGTGTTCGATACTCGGTTCTTACCATTTTATACTACTTGTGCGATCCGGTGCACTTGTTGGAAGCCAAACAATATCCATTACCACAAAGTCTACCAGGAAGATAAAATGTTTTACTCTGATCAACACATCTTCAATTACTCCATATGGTCTGATAATGGAGCAGTCAGCAAGTTGTAAAGTCATCCTAGTGGGCATGATCTCCAACTCTCCCAACCTGCTGCACATAGAGAGTGACATTAAGTTAATACTGGCTCCCAAATCAATAAGAGCCTTTCCCACAGTGACTTCTCCAATTGAAAAAGGAATGGTTACACTCCCATGGTCTTTATGCTTGGGTGGAAGGATCTTTTGAATCACAGCACTACAATTTCCTTCCACAACAATGTTTTCCTGGTGAATATACTTGTGTTTCCTTGTTAACATATCCTTTAAAAACTTGGAGTAGAGTGACATTTACTGTAAAGCTTCTCCGAAGGGCATGGTTATTCCTAGTTTCCTTAAAATATCTAAAAATCTCGTCAAATGGCGGTCCTTCTCCTTCTTGGAAGGTACCACAAGATATGGTACTTCAGCACCTTCATTCATAGCTTTTTCTCTTTTCTTCTCTCTAGCTTGTTCACTTCTACTCCTCTCTTTATTGTTATCTTTTTCATTTTTTTTCATTTGCTTTTTCTTTTTCTACTTCTTTTTCTTTTTCTTGGTCATTTAATTTCTTTTTCTTGACCATTAGTTGTTTTTCTTTTTCCTGATTACTTTCACCTCTCACATCATCTTTCTTTTCATCAGTACCTTTCTTTTCAGCAGCTTTCTTCTTGGATACAACACTATCTTCATCCTCTGCCCCCACAAACCTCTTACTCCTTGTCATCACAACTTTACATTCCTCATTGGGATTCTTTTCTGTATTCGCCACGAAACTGTTGGATGACTTGTCAGCTATCTGCTTGGCCAGTTGTCCCACCTGGACCTCAAAGTTTTCCAGTGCTGACTCAGTGCTTTTATGATTTGACATTGTTACTTGCATAAACTGAGTAAAAGTCTCCTCCAACTTAGTAGCCCTTTTAAAGATGTTAGGCCCTGGTTGAATTGGCCTATTGGAAGGTCCACCCTGGTCCTTGATGAATTGATTGCCAGGGTGTGATCTCCATTGTCCTTGTTGGTTATAAGGACCCTGTTGGAAGCCTGAAAATCCTCCTTGAGTATATCCTTGTCTCTATTGATTTCCCATATAGTGAACTTCTTGAGAGTTTTCTTCAATGGGAATCCATTGGCCTGTTTCATGAGCCTCACCACAGATGGTACAACCTGTAACCTGTAAAACGGAAGAATGTGTAGATTGCAGCTTTCCCTTCCACAGTCTTTGACTCTGGGAAATATTTTTTTAGAAACTTTTCAACAACTTATTCCTAGGTTTTCAGACTATTACCCTTAAATGAGTAGAGCCACCTCTTGGCTTCTCCTGCCAAGGAAAATGAAAATAGACTGAGTCTAATGGCTTCATTTGGCACACCTGCAATCTTAATAGTGTTATAGATTTCAATGAATGTCGCCAAATGTGCATAGTCGTCCTCATTTGGTAATCCTTGGAATAAGTTCCCCTGTATTAAATGAATCAAAGAATGAGGGTAGTTTATGTTGTGAGCTTGCACTTCAGGACGTGCAATGCTGGTAAAGAATTGTGGCACTGAACTTCTTGAATAGTCCTCAAGGGTAACTCTTTGTTGTGCTCATCAGCCATGGAAACGGCTTCCGGTAAATAAGTCGCAGATTCCCTTGATGATGGTGAGTCGGATGATGAAGAATTAGAAAAATGAGTTTCTTCCTCAAGAATGGACGCTACTGTCCTATCTTGCAGTAATTTTCTTCTCCTCTCGGCTTTATTCCTTCTCAACGTAGCTTCAATCTCCAAGTCCAAAGGAACTAAATTGCCTGTGGGAGATCTATGCATATAAAACACTAATAGAAACAACGGTTATCCAGTTCAAGAGGAAAACAAATATGAATAAAAAGTAACTATTCACAGTTTATCAAAGAATAAAGAATAGACACCTAGGACTGAACTAACTTTCCAAATAGAAAGAAGTTCCCTGGCAACGGGGCCAAAAACTTGTTCAAACCTGGCAAGTGCATCGGATCGTGCAAGTAGTATAAAACGGTAAGAACCAAGTATCGAACTCTCAGGGAACTTGTGTTACTTGGTAAAGCTATATTCAGTGAATAGGTGTCTAGTATGAAAAGAGATGTGTCAACTATGCAATGGTATGTAAACTAACTATTACAAGGAAAATCACGTGAGTAATGATGTGTAAAGAAAAGTAGACAACACGTTGGTCTTCCTATTAGGTGCCTGATGCTGACAGGATATTCTCTACCATGTTCCTGTGTTCTATGTTGTCTCCTGGACTACTAAACCCCGATGTCTCGTGCATGTTTAGCCTAATCCTAATCAAGCATCATCCTCAGATGTATCTTGTTGGACTAAACATAACCAGAACCGCATTAAGACATAACATACCAAAAACTATGTTATTGTACCTCGATGTCTCGGGAAAATACGATAAGCTAGCCTCGTCCTATTAAGTTCTAAGAATCAAACTAGTTTTCACTGTTGAATGATCCTAACAAAGCATGCATCTATGTGATCAAGGCAAAAGCACACTGAAATGACGTACTGATAGCACAGAGAACACATAAAACATCATTAAATAGATATACAAATATTTACATCAAGTACCTACAAGGAAGAACCAACAGAGGATTTAGCTCTTCATATCTGGGAAGCTTCCTTTACAACAAAGAGAAGAGAAAAATGAAGGATTGAAGAAATACAAGCGATGAGGATGTCTCCTCCACCTCTAGAACCTCACAATCACTCACAAACTCAGCTCAAGCTCTCAGGACAAATTCCTCTTCAAGCTCCGTTCTCTGCAGGTCTTCACACAACAAAATCTCTCTGGATTCGGACCCTTCTCTCTCTAGAATCTCTCACATGCAGAAGCTCTTTGAGAAAATGGCCAAAATCTCTCTCCATTTCTGATTTTAGGCTTAAATAGGTGGCCTTGTTGGTGCTTGCATGCTTAGCACAACTCTGGCTCGCTTAGCGCACATTAGTGAATTTTGGCTTAGCGCTCGTCTTTTTGCTCAACGGATGGACTCAAGCGGTGCACTTAGTGGGATTATCCCTCGCTCAACGAACATGCACTGCTCATCCTTCTTCCAGATTCTTCCTCGCACTCAGCCAAAGGAGTGTTGCGCTCAGCAGATGGCTCGTTAAGCCAGAAGATTGGCTTAGCGAGCGGATGAAAATCAGCACTTCACAAACTTGCCTAATTAACCTGAAATTGAGAGGAAATGATTATTAAACACACAAAATGGGAGTACTAAGTATTTATTACCTATCTTTAACAAAAAGTAATTACAACACTACAAAATAACCATAAATTGGAGGAGTTTGATACAATTTACACAGGTTTTATACACAAAAGTTAGTCGTATTCATCGACTAACAGTGACTCAAAGAGGAACTGAAGGAGAGCTCACGATAGGTGAGGGGAGTTTATTATAAATTTACCATTTTTGATGCCATAGTTAGTGTCAGGGAACCTAACTATGGGAATATATGTTTGTCCCTGTTGCATGCTGATGTTTCTAGAGAACAATGTTTTTTTAACTAATGGGATGAGATATTTCTATTGTTGATGAATAACATTATTGCCTTGATTAGACTCATGTTGTTTGAAGACCTGGGGAGTGTGAATCTCAGGTATGAAAGATATATGTATATGTGGAATGCGACTTACCATTGATGTTGCTATTGATGAATTTAATTGACATGTGGTGATGTTGATATTTATGATGATATTGATTTGAGATGACATTGTAAATGAAAACGAGAATAAAAATACATGAAACAAAATGTGGACCACCACGGGTACATATAAATGAATTGAAAAGCTTGGTCTGAGGTACTTACCCATTGAAGACTGAAGAAAACGAAGAAGGAACGATGAATCTTGAAGAACGATCGAGAATCTTCGCGTAATTACTCACGAAAATGTTACGGAAACGTTACGGAAGCGCCTCGGCTTGGATTTTCTTCACGGAAACAATTTTTCTAAGCAATTTCGAGGGAGAGAGAAGTGCCTAAGGGGCTGAACCCTTTTCTTCTTCACTTCTCCCCCCTATTTATAGCAAAATAGGGGAGAAGCTTGCCGCCCAGCTCGCCCAGGCGAGCAAGGTTGCTTCCTCCAGGAGCAACAGCCTTCTGGAGGAATCTTCTGGAGGGCCCAAGTGGGCCTGGTTGCTATTTGCATCCCCCTTTTTACTAAATGCACCCCCCTTTCTATTTTTTTTGTAATTCTTTTTCCGTAACGTTACGAAACTTTACGAATTTCGTAACGATACTTATTTTCCTTCCGTAAGGTTACGAATCCTTACGGATTATGTATTTACTCTTTTTTAGCTTTCGAAGAAGTTACAGAAACTCACGGATTGCGCAAAAACACCTTTTTTCGATTTCCGCCACATTACGAAATTTCACGGATCGCGCAAGCCTGCTTCCTTTTGATTTCTGAGACGTCTCGAGACCTCATTTATTGCATGTCATCTAGTAATAATCGCCGGACGAAATTAGGGTATGACAGTTGCCCCTCTTTACTTACCTCTCATCGAAGATAAGAGGAAAGCAAAGATAGGACACTGATTTCGTCCGCCCTGCCCTTTCCGTGATGACGACTCTCATCTCTACTTCTTCTTTTTTCTTCTGCACAAAACAAAATACAAACAACAACCAGAACAACGAATATAATACATATTACACATATACACATACTTGGCGAAGGAACCGATCTGGAAAACAACAGAATAACGTGCTTCCCAATCACCAGAAGCTTCGCACTTGATAATGGAGAACACATGAACAGCGCTAGGCAATGACATTCATGGTGCTCCGAACAAGGGTGGAGTATGGAGGATTGCCTTGAGGGTCCGCACTTAGGCAATCATGAAACTCAGCTCCAAACTCGAAAGTGGAGGACACATGAACAACCCTAAGCAATAACATTCATGTGGCTCCGGAAAAGGGTGAGAATGGAGGATTGCCTTGAGGGTCCTCTCTTAGGCAATCATGGAACACAGCTCCAAACTCGAAAATGGAGGACACATGAATGACAACGCAATTCATTCATGTGGCTCCGGAAAAGGATCAGAATGGAGGATTGCCTTGAGGGTCCTCAGTTAGGCAATCATGAAACTCAGCTCCAAACTCGAAAATGGAGAACACATGAACAGCCCTAAGCAATAACATTCATGTGGCTTCGAAAAAGGGTGAGAATGGAGGATTGCCTTGAGGGTCCTCACTTAGGCAATCATGAAACTCAGCTCCAAACTTGAAAATGGAGAACACATGAATAGCCCTAAGCAATAACATTCATGTGGCTTCGAAAAAGGGTGAGAATGGAGGATTGCCTTGAGGATCCTCACTTAGGCAATCATGAAACTCAGCTCCAAACTCGAAAATGGATAACACATGAACAGCCCTAAGCAATAACATTCATGTGGCTCCGAAAAGGGTGAGAATGGAGAATTGCCTTGAGGGTCCTCACTTAGGCAATCATGAAACACAGCTCCAAACTCGAAAATGGAGGACACATGAACAACCCTAAGCAATAACATTCATGTGGCTCTGAAAAAGGGATTGGCGGGACTGAACGGTCCACCGGGTTTTTCCACCTAAAAGGATAACATGCTTTTTGCAAAGAAAAATAAATCATTTGTGAGAGCACCACATCTTAGAGAAACAATATACTTGTGCCACGGGTAATTTTCCTTGTAACCGAAAATGAAGGACAGGACGTCAACTTTTAGCTTTCAAATGAACATGCAGGGGAAACATCGGGCTAAGCTGAAAATAAATCACTCATAGTGTATAAAACTCACAACTGCACCATGACTCTATTTTGCACGCGACTTCCTATCGAATCATAGATCAAACGTACGATCACGGACCAATAGGATTTTCTCGAGGTCAGCGTTTTTGGAGAGGAAGCTGGGTTTTTCGGTGTTTTCCTCTTTGTTCATGTGGGGTGGGATATTGCCAGTCAAGAATGATTCTGAGTGGCAATCTGGCTTTGAAGAATTTCTGTCTTCTTTCTTTTATTGATCGAGAATCGCTTCTTTTCCCTTTTCATTTCTTTTTGATCTTTGATCGGGAATCCTTCCTTTTCTTTCTTTTGTTCTTTTCTTTATTTTCATCTTTTTCTTTTCTTTCTTTCCATTTCTTCCTTTTCTTTCTTTTCACTTTTCCTTCCCCATCCCTTTCTTTGGGAAATCGGGTTTTAGCATTCTATTCTCTCTCCCTTGAGGAGATTCCGCTGTCCTTTGCTTCGGGGGAAAGAATGAGGATTCCTTTTTTACAGGCCAAGGTTCAAAAAGGTCTAAGGTTGTGTTTTAATGGGGTCTTTTATCGTGGGAACCCAATCTTGATATCTGGGGCGAAACAAACTTGGGTGTCAAGGTGTCGCTCTCGGCCCGAACTTCCGTATTATTCCATAAGGCACGCGTGACAATGATGATTTGAAAACAACGTGCAAAATTAGTCATGGCTACAGCCAGGTGGGCACTCAAGCATCCCGTTTATGGCATTGTGATACTATGGTTGCGAATTTACACAGACAGACCCAACGTTTCCAAGTTATGTTAATTCATCAGTTCAATGAATTCATCCACCCTTATCTCGGTTCCTTCCGGAAAATAAACTCTTAGCATCAGTCCCTTGTTTCCAGAAGATGCGTTTGCTCTTTACGAATGATTTATACTTCTTAACTATAACATGTCGACCTTCGCGGTCTTTCTTTCTCTTTACTTTTTGTTTTTTTATATGTTCACTAAAACTATACACCTGTGGTCCTTTATGAGGAAAACCTTTCTTTGTACATCTATATTTTTATACATGACAAACTGTTTATGTACACGCATTAGAACTCTTCTCTTTACGTCACACGGTCTATATACAAACCCTATTTATATTCAAAGATTTTCATTTTTCCCAACCCACACTTATGGTTCACACAAAAGCTTCTTCATATACACTCGTTGCTCACACACACAAGAATTCCTTTCCACGCATCATTTACACACAAGAATCCTTCTATACACATTTTCCTTTTACATACATGTATAAATAAAAACCTTTTTTCTTTTCTTTATGAACATGACTTTTATTCACAGCGCTTCTTTCTTTTTATTAGGATTTTGGTTCATTTTTTTTTAGGACGACGTTCCTAAATGAAAGACTCTACACGGTTCCGGAATTCCAACAAACATTATTGACAACAACGAAATAAGTACCGACGTAACAACTCAAGCGATATGTATGTACAAAACAAAAGTCGAAACATGAAACAAACGTCAGTCCCTTAGTCAAACACAAAATAAGATGATATGTAACAGAAAAAACAAATGGAAACAAAAGAAATATGGATCAAGAGATCTCCCAATCATGTGGCCCCGCTCCCTCCTAAGAAATCAAGTAAATCGGTCATCTCTTCGTCCTCGCGGGCCTCATCTGCCTCGTCGGGAGCCTCTGCTGGTGCCCCTGCTGGTGGCTCTCCTGCTTGGGCCTCAGGCCAATCTCCAGGCCATGCGACCTCTGCCCCGAATTGGTCCGGAGTAGGGCACGGAAAAGAAGTAAAGCCCTGGCTCTGCAGGCTGAGACTCATCTGATAAAGACAATCATGAGTCTGTACATGTGCCCGGTGGTTGGCCGCCTGCTGGCGAACCAAATGCCGCAGATACTACTCCGTGTCAAATGATCTGGCTGGACCAGCCTGATGAGGTGGCGGCGCGTCCGCGGCCTGTGGTGCATCACCCTGGATCTGTCTCTGCGTGCAGTACTTCTCAATAAAAGCTCGGGTGATGGGCGGCCGAATCACCTTGCTAGGTGTGACGGGGACGCCGAACGACTGGCAGAGTCCTGTGATCAAGGCGGGAAATCCCAGGGCCATGTTGGACTTATCCGGGTCCAGAGGGTGCCTGGTAGGCGCCATACCTGCAAATATATAGATCGCATCAGCGATTAACTGAGCCACATGAATGCTCATCTGCGTCAGGATGGCGTACACCAGCTGACACTTCGGTAGGGGGAGGTCGGAATTATGATCGCTGGGCAGGATGTTGCTGAGCAGCAAAGACATCCATATCTGAGTTAGGGTGGTCATGATCTGCACCCGTCTCCCGGCAGCAGTCCGGGCAAAATCTTGCCCCGGTATACACAGCAACTAGGCGATGGCCTCCTCATCGAACCCATCGGACCGGTTCCTCCTCTGGCCATACTCGCACTCCTGGCCCTCTTCCAACACTAAAGGATATCCCAGGAGCTGGCCGATAGCATCTGCATCGAACGGGATCCACTGACCCCTCACCCAGGACCTCATATCACGCACACCCTCCTTTGTTGGCCAAGCATTGGCATAAAATTCGAGGACTATTTCTGGATCGAACTTGGCCGTGGGGGTAATCAGTGATGCCCACCGCCGGCGACCTATTTCTTCCTGGAAATCGGTATACTCATCGTCCCTGAGCTGGACGCGTCGCTCCCGGAGAAATGACCATCCTTTGATGGCCTCGAAGCGCTGCTGGTGTTCAGCGCTCCTAAAACGGTGACTATCATACTCGAGAGCGGAACTAGTTCCTTCGGCCGCCTTATCCTTCCTGGATCTCTTTGAGGCGAGTTTCCTCGGGGCCATTTCCTGCGAGAACAAACATTTAGAAGTTAGTTTTACAAGATAACGCTTATCTTAACGCAAAAAGGTCGTGCTAATCCCTCTGATGGAGAACGGACTCATGTAATCCATTTATGCACACGTGTATGTGTAGAAAATATCCCATTATTTATATCAACATACAAGGATATTCAAAACATTCTAGTTACCACACATATACATTTTTTGGAAAGAATACTTACATGCATGCTCAAGGTATTGTGCCAAAATTACATATGTTCATATCCTAACTATTTTGCTACCACAAACTACCCACACACATTTGAAGTATTTTATTAACATACAAATTTTTGTTGTTCCATTCCTATTTATTTATACATATATGCGCATTGGAGAGCCAATCTCACGTCACGCACACACTTGCATTTGAAAAGGAACTTTCATGCCATCTATCTACACTTGAGGGGCAATTCCACATTATATATTCATTTGGGAAGCATTCTTGTGCCATTCTTGGCATGGGTACATTTTTTTTTGAAAGGCCTCTTATGCTACTTATCCCCAAATATACATATTTTGAAAGGCATTTTTACGCTACCTATCCACAAATATACATTTTTGAAATGCATTATTTACTATTCATTCACTTTGCAAGGTATTTTCATGCCATATATTCACATATATACATACCGTTGAAAGGTATTTTCCATGCTACCTAGGTGCAAGGTATTCCTCATGGGGCAGCCAAATTTAAATTCTAATAATAAAAAAAACCTCAAACATGTCCTAATATTCATGCCTTTTTACATTCAAAACCAAAATTTAGATTCCTAGGCATAAGTCATGCTTCCTTGCATTGAAATTAGAAACTTGGGTTCCTAGGCCTAGAATTGCATTCAGACTCTCATTTTAAATCCTTCATGCTGTCCCTGTGTATATAAAACAGTCCCACAATCCTAAGCTTACAAAACCATGCTCATATGTCATTGAGGCATTTCACCGAGCACTTGGTGGGCGCATGTTTGGACATAAATTGCAAGAGAATGGGAGCAATGTGGCATGCCCCATTGCTTCAGAATACAACCTAGGCCTAAGGCCTTTTCATTCAAATCCTCAATTCAAGAAAACAAGCACCAAAGCAAACCAAAACTGCCTCACAATTATAAGCATGTTCTCACAATTTAAGGCACCAAAAGATGAAGAAAACACATCAATGGGAAGCAAAAACCTCAAGGATGGAATACTTACTTGTTGGAGTGAATTGAAACACCAAAAACGAAAGCAAAACGCGATCAAAAGCGGCTTAGGGGAGCAAGAACCGTGAGTCCCGTAAGCCTTCTTTTTTGAATGAGGGGGGGAAGTTTTTGAGTGCAAAAAACGTTCCCCTCCCTCGTTTTTTATATTTTGGTGCAGGGGTTGCTCGCCTAGGCAAGCTCAGCTCGCCCAGGCGAGTTAACCTGCCCCCCCCCCCTTTTTTTTAAGGGTGCATTAACCATGCCCCCCCTCTCTCTTATGGGCTAGAGTTTTGCCTATTTGAGCCTACTTAAGTTAGAATTAGGCATTGATTATTTAAAAACAAACATGAGTAGTAAAATAATGCGAATTCAAAGGATACTGGGCTGCCTTGCAGCGACGTTCTCTGCTCGTTTAGCGCCGGGAAGGGGCAACGATTGGTCGGCCGTGACCCCATCCCCACTTGCATCCGTCCCTATGTACCAGCAAGTAGGAAACAAAAATCCGTGGCCAATCGTGTCCGGTCATCGTCTTACCTTGGTTGATCGACTTGTCTTGACTTCTGACCGTGGCCCGAGACGATTCTACTCCTTGCTATCACAAGATACACAAAGTTTGAAACCAAAGGGAGGACTAAAACCTCGCCTATCTTTTCCTCTTTTATAAAAGAACAAGAACAAATACAGAGGAAGGGAATCCTTGGAGGAAACCAGGAAGAACAAAAACTCAGAATTAAAAGAACATGCAACGGTCCCCTCGATTGCCCCAGATTTCAAGCGTAATATCGTTTAACTACATCGGAGTTCACGGGCGAGGGCAACTCCTCGCCATCCATGTGGGTGAGTATCAAAGCACCCCCAGAAAAAGCTCTTTTCACCATGAAAGGTCCTTCATAATTCGGGGCCCACTTGCCTTGATTATCTTTAACAGTGTGGGACATATTCTTCAGCACGAGGTCCCCCTCGTTGAACTTGCGCGGGCGTACCTTCTTGTCAAATGCATTCTTTATCCTTCGTTGATACAAACGCCCATGGCTCATGGCGGCCAAACGCTTACCTTCAATAAGGTTAAGTTGGTCGTAGCGTGCTTGAGCCCATTCTGACTCTTCTAGGCCTGACTCTGCCATTATCCTCTGAGAAGGAACCTCTACCTCAAATGGGAGCACTGCTTCCATCCCATAAACCAAGGAATACGGCGTTGCCCCAGTAGAAGTTCACATCGAGGTTCTGTATCCGTGTAGGGCGAAAGGCAACATCTCATGCCAATCTTTGTATGACACTGTCATCTTCTGAACAATCTTCTTGATATTCTTATTCGCAGCCTCTACAGCCCCATTCATCTTTGGCCGATAAGGGGTAGAGTTATGATGCTGGATCTTGAAGTCTTCGCACATCTCCTGCATCATCTTATTGTTCAGATTGGTGCCATTGTCAGTAATGATCTTCCTGGGGAGTCCGTATCGACAAATCAACTCCTTCTTTATGAATCTAACTACCACATTCCTTGTGACATTAGTATAAGAAGTTGCTTCGACCCATTTGGTGAAGTAATCTATCGCCACAAGAATGAAGCGGTGACCATTCGACGCTTTGGGTTCGATGGCCCCAATGACATCTATTCCCCACATAGAAAAAGGCCAAGGGGCGGACATAACATTGAGTGGATGTGGCGGAACATTGACATTGTCCGCGTATGCCTGACATTTATGAGATTTCCTGACATGAGCGCAGCAATCGCTTTCCATGGTGAGCCAATAATAACCGGCCCTAAGGATTTTTCTGGCCATAGCATGCCCATTGGCATGTGTCCCAAAGGAACCCTCGTGGATATCCTCAATCACGAAGTTCGCCTCTTTAGCATCTACGCATCGTAGGAGGTCATGTCGTGGTTTCGTTTGTACAGGATGGTACCACTTACAAAGAAACCAGTAGCCAATCTCCTCAACGTCCTTTTGTCATTGTCAGAAATCCCTGGTTGGTATTCTTTGTTCTCGACATACTGCTTGATGTCGAAATACCACGGTTTCCCATCCCGCTCTTCCTCTATTGCATAACAATATGTCGGCCTGCCTTGAGATTTGAATTCGATGTACGGCAGATCCCCGTGTGGGGCAAGTTGAAACATGGATGCCAGGATGGCTAGTGCGTCAGCCATCTGATTCTCTTCCCGAGGTATGTGGTGGAAGGAAATGTCGTCAAAGTACTTGGCTAACCTCAAGATGTGAGTTTGATAGGGTATCAACTTCGAATCCATAGTTTCCCATTCTCCTTTCAACTGGCGTATGACCAAAGCTGAGTCTCCATACACCTTGAGAAGTTTTACATCAAAATCAATGGCCGCCTGAACCCCGAGGGAGCATGCTTCGTACTCGGCCATATTGTTGGTACAATCAAAACCTAGCCTAGCCGTGAAAGGAATACACTGATCATCCGGGGATACAAGGACTGCCCCTACTCCGTGGCCCAAAGCATTTGATGCCCCATCGAAGCAAACAATCCATTTGTCTAGGTCCTCATGCGTCCGCCTCTCTTCAAACAGGGCCATGATATCTTCATCTGGGAACTCAGGGTGCATCGGCCGATAATCCTGGAGGGGTTGCTGGGCCAAATAATCCGCTAAGGCACTTCCCTTTACCGCCTTTTGGGTGACGTAAACGATATCGAATTCAGACAATAGTACCTGCCACCTGGCGATTCGTCCCGTGAGGACCGGTTTTTCAAAGATGTATTTTACGGGATCCATTTTGGAAATAAGCCACGTGGTATGGCTGAGCATGTACTGCCTAAGCCGATGTGATGCCCATACCAGAGCACAACATGTCCTTTCCAGCATTGAGTAATTCATCTCACATGCGGTAAACTTCTTGCTCAAATAGTAGATGGCTAGTTCCTTTTTCCCAGAATCATCATGCTGACCCAATACGCACCCCATAGATTTGTCCAACACGGTCATGTACAGGAAAAGGGGTCTTCCCGTTACAGGTGGCATGAGTACCAAGGGATTTGCGAGACTCTGTTTGATTTTCTCGAAGGCCTCTTCGCAGTCATTATTCCACAGGACCGCCTGGTTCTTACGTAATAGCTTAAAAATGGGTTCACAGGTAGGGGTGAGTTGCGAGATAAATCTCGCAA
Source organism: Glycine soja (assembly GCF_004193775.1). Taxonomy (NCBI): domain Eukaryota; kingdom Viridiplantae; phylum Streptophyta; class Magnoliopsida; order Fabales; family Fabaceae; genus Glycine; species Glycine soja. The sequence continues at coordinate 26,192,323 of NC_041006.1, forward strand.
TATAATTCAACCTGCCCAAAAATCCCCGAACCTGCCTCTCCATGCGTGGTTCCGGCATTTCAAGGATGGCCTTCACTTTCTCGGGATCTATCTCTATCCCTTTCTGACTTACGATAAATCCTTGCAGCTTCCCTGACTTCACCCCAAAGGTGCACTTGGTTGGGTTCAGTTTTAATTGGTATTTCCGCAACCTTCCAAACAGCTTACGCAGATTGACAAGGTGTTCGTCCTCAGTCCGAGACTTGGCAATCATGTCATCTACGTAGACCTCTATTTCCTTATGCATCATGTCATGGAACAACGCCACCATGGCACGTTGATAGGTTGCCCCAGCATTTTTCAATCCGAAGGCCATCACTTTATAGCAGAAAGTCCCCCAGAGAGTGACGAAAGTGGTCTTCTCTACATCTTCGAGTGCCATCTTTATTTGATTATATCCCGAGAAACCATCCATAAATGAGAAAAGGGCGAATTTGGCTGTATTATCTACCAATATATCAATGTGTGGCAGGGGAAAATTGTCTTTTGGACTGGCCCGGTTCAAGTCCCGGTAGTCTACATACATTCGAACCTTGCCGTCCTTTTTCGGGACTGGGACAATATTGGCCACCCACTCCGGGTACCGCGCCACAGCTAAGAAACCTGCATCAAACTGCTTCCTTACTTCTTCTTTAATTTTTAAGGATTCAACGGCAACTTATGCTGCACAATGTCGGAATCCAGACGGGGCATGTCTTGATACGACCACGCAAAGACATCTTGATACTCTTCAAGAAGGGTTATCAAGCCTTGGCAGATAGGCGCGGTCATACCGGTTCCTACCTTTACTTCTTTCTTTTCCTCCGTGGTCCCCAAGTTTACCAATTCGGTTTCTTCTTGGTGAGGCTTTATTTCACGTTCTCCCTGAGCGACCAACCTCTCCAACTCTGGTGACAGGACATCCTCTTCCTCTTCCTCGTTTACCATTTGGCTTATATCACGATCGAAATCGATTGTCAAACCCTCGTTGTTAGGTTCCTCAAAGAATCGACCCTCACATCTATACCAAACAAGACAAAAGAAACAAAAACATGCAAAAATGATATGAGAAAAGGTGGAACCGCAAGAACAGATGAAACAAGATCTCTTTGATTATTTAATAAGGTAGGTTTCACAAAACAAAAGAGAAAGGAAATCTATAGGCTCTAATTACATTGAGTCAGCGGTATAGACTTCTGACTGGCTTATCACGTGCCAGTTCCCCACTTGGGAATCGGGGTGGCATGGTTGCACAAAACTTGGTGGGTCTTGAGGGAACTCCTCTTCTATTGCGGCCACCTCCTCCTCGGATGCCATTCCAGCACTGGTGAAACACTGGCTAATACGGCCGAGCCATACCCTATCCGCCCGAAATCTTGACGGCACGTTCCTCCTCCCCGGCATCCCGGGTTCGTATCCTAATCCATACTTTTATGGATTTCCCTTGATATCGACCACGTCGGCATTCCCGAGGCAGTCCTTGCCTAGACCCATTCTGGGCTCAAATCCATTCCTGAGCATAACACGCGCCACCATTATGGCCGCTTTGGAGAGAGAAGGTAGCGACGGACTTGGTTCCACCGAGGCGCAGCTCACCACCTCAAAGGATTGGAAAGCCGTTTCCAATGATTCTTCCGCCGCTTCTACGTACGGTGCGGAGGAAGGGCAGCTCACTAACATGTCCTCTTCACCCGACACTATCACTAAAAGTCCACCCACTGCGAACTTTAATTTCTGGTGAAGCGTTGAAGGGACCACTCCCAGGGCATGAATCCACGGTCTTCCCAAGAGGCAGCTATAGGCGGGATTTATATCCATCACTTGAAACACCACATTGCAAGTGTGGGGGCCTATCTGAATGGGAATGTCGATTTCCCCCATTACTTCCCGCCAAGTACCATCAAAGGCTCGCACAACCATCGAGCTCGGTTTTAAACGTGACGCACTAAAAGGAAGCTTTTCCAAAGTGGTCTTCGGCATTACATTTAAACTCGATCCATTGTCGATAAGTACCTTTGCGACAACGTGGTCCATACATCTCACCGACACATGTAGAGCCTTGTTGTGTCCTCTCCCCTCAACGGGAATCTCTTCTTCCACAAACGCGATGTAGTTGTTGGTCGTTATATGATTAACGATGCCTTCGAAACCCTCCACCGAGATATCATGTGCTACATGGGCATCGTTAAGAACCTTCATCAACAGCGCACGATGAGGCTCAGAGTTTATGAGTAGTTCAAGCAAGGAGATCCTTGCTGGAGTTTTATTCAGTTGCTCGACTACCTTAAACTCGCTTTGTTGGATGAGGCGGAGGAACTCATGGGCCTCTTCCAAAGTCACTGTTTTTCCTTGAAGTCCCTCCTTCTTTTCGGCCCCTCTTACCACTGGAGGATCTACTTCTTTCGAGGGGGTGGCTATATCTGTGGACTCTGGGACCATGGGTGATTTCCCTTTAGAGGGCAATTCTGCCTGGTGAGGGGAAGCGAACACCCGACCACTGCGGGTTACGCCACTGAGGCTGATGATGTTGGTTACCTTAGCTGATATAGGGAGTCCACTTCGGTTACAACTCTTTCGCTGGACGCGGGAGGGGTATATTTCCACGGAATGGCCTTATTACTTTGATATGCAAATGGTGTTGGCTTGGGTGCCGTCCGGGGGTATATGGGTGTGGAGCCAGTCCCTTTCGTAGTAAAACATATCACTAGAGCCTTGGGGGTTAAAGGAACCTTCTTCTCTTCCGACTGCATGCAAATTTGTGGTTCTTCCCTCCCTCCTATGGATACCTCAAGCTGCCCGCAATCCATGAGCCGCTGAAGCAATTCTTCTACTGCGGGACAGGTTTCCATGTCGTGCGACTCCCCGAGGTGAAATAAACATTCGTCCCTTTCGCCTCCACCTCGGGAGACCATGCACGCCGCTTGCAATGATTGATAGATGAAGCGTCTAGAAGTAGCCACCTCTCCTAACCTCTTTGTCCGTGATGGCCCGTCCTCTTCGACGACGTTCACGCTAGCCCCTCCATGACTAGCTAGCGGGTTGGTTTTAACATTTGGGCCTTCCTCCTGAAACGCTAGCCAGCCGACACTAATCAGGTGCTACACTTTATACTTGAACGGGAAGCAGGAGTCAATATTGTGTCCGGGAACTCCACTATGGTACACACACTTGGCACCCGGATCATACCACTTGGGGTAGGGTGGCTGGAGAACCTTCCCGGGTATGGCCACCACCAAGTGATTCTCCAATAATGAAGGCCATAACTCAGAATATGCCATGGGAATAGGAGGGAAGTTTTCTTTCGGGTGCTGTGCATATTTATAGGTCGCGCCGGGGGCTGTATTATTAACTGGCCGGGGTGCGGCTGGAGCTGTGCGTTGGGCCGACGCTCTTTCTGCTACGGGTGGTCCTTTTACTTGAGTCGGGAGGGAATTCCCAGCTCAGATTAAAAAATTCGGGGGATTGGGCTGGTATGAGCTTTGGATACTTTGGGGTGCTTTCATCCATGTTGGGGCGGTGGTGACCGCGTGGGCGTCTCCTTCCTTTTTCTTCGTGCCCACTGCTGGGCTCTTCTGTTGTTGTTGGGGGCCATATTGGCAGCATATTCAAACTTGCCTTTTCGTAGCCCGGATTCAATCCTTTCTCCGGCGAAGACGAGATCTGCAAAGTTAGCTGGCATGTAGCCTATCAGCTTTTCATAGTAAAACGTGGGTAACGTATCTACCATAATTGTGATCATCTCCCTCTCCGTCATGGGCGGTACGACTTGGGCTGCGAGATCTCTCCATCTCTGGGCATATTCCTTAATGGACTCATGCTCTCGTTTAGTCATACCCTGAAGCTGGTTCTGATCGGGAGCCATGTCCGTATTGTACTGGTACTGCCTAATGAAGGCAGTTGCCAAGTCCTTCCATGATCGGATCTGGGAAGCTTCCAGATTGGTATACCATGCTACAGCTGCCCCGACCAAGCTGTCTTGAAAGAAATGGACCAACAACTTTTCGTCCGCAGAATACGCCCCCATCTTCCGGCAATACATCCGGAGATGCCCCTTTGGACATGTCGTCCCTTTGTACTTATCAAAGTCTGGTACTTTGAACTTGGGAGGGATGACAATGTTGGGCACAAGACATAAATCTTCCAAATCCGAGAATGGGTAATTGCCGAGGCCCTCGACTGCCCTCAACCTCTCTTCAAGCGCCTCAATCTTTCCCCTATCTTCCGCAAAGGGAACAAATTCTTTTACGGGTGTGGGTGAGGCCGGGATATGGTGAACTATGTTCAGCTGGGGTAGTTCATGCGGGGATGGATCTTTGAGGTGGAACAGGGGGCCAAGATGGGTATCTCCTTCCCCATCGTCTTGTCCGGGATAGTCTTCATAAGGTGGGAGTTGCCCCTCAAAAGTAGGGGCTTGGCTTAAATCTTTTGGAGTGGCACGGGGGGTGAAGTCCGAAGGCAAGCCATAAGGATAAGCTTGCGGACTATACCTTCGACCGAACACGGCCGTGTTTCTGTCTAGGCCCGGATTCAAGGCGGGCTGCAGCACCGGCTCCGCTTCCCTAACTGTACTGGAGGCGGTTGCGGTGGCTTTATCCTCTATGGTTTTCTGGAGTTTTAACATGACCTCCGAGATGGAAGCCATTTGATCTTTTAAGGCCGATAGATCGACCTTCATCTGTTCCTGCACGCCCTCTTCATTATCCATTTTTCTGGATCGAGTGTTATAGGGGTGCCTTGGTGTTTTCTTAGTTATGATGAAATTCCTAAAGAAATAAACAACGGTGAGTATGCCACCAAAACATGAGTATGCAAATGGATGATCGGAGCACTTGGATCCACCCCAAGATTTTTAGATAACGTAATGAGTCCAGAACTTCTCATTTTATAAAAAGAACAAAGCTTTCATCTAGCCAAGATTATACAAAGGTGTTACAAAAGAACCTAACGATTCCTAATTATATGGGCCATCAAATCTATCATGTGCTGACAGTAATTGATTAGCCCATGAATCTCCTCGGGGGCAGTACACACTTCGGCCATGGCTTTTGCTTTGGCTAACAGACACGGGAGGTCTTGACTTCCATTCAAGGTCAAGGCGAACCTATCTATCCACATAGTCGCTTCTTGATGCAGCGCATCAATCACCCTCCCTCTTGCTTTTTTTTCGGCATACACTTGTGCAAAATCCTCCACTAACTTTTGTTCATGGGCCATGGACTGGTTCAATTCTTCCTTGTATCGCCCTATGATGGCTAGCATGCTTTGCTCCGTGGCTTCCAATTGTTGAGCCAAACTCCTTTTGGACCTCGCGCAAGCAACTAACTCTTCTTTTAAAATCATGCCATGCACCCGTGACCGATCTCTCTCCTTTCTTCGGAGCTTGAGCTCATTGTTGCTACCCCACAATGCTCCTCGGAATTTCTCTCGGCCATTGATCGAGGCCGTACCCGAATCAAATAAACATGAAAATGCAGTAACTAGGAAGCGATCCTAGGTCGTTTCCCAACGAGCAGTGACAAACCAAATGTTCATAATATACTTGTAGTAACAGTAACGATTGGGGGGGGAGGGGTTTGTTTGTTTTGTGATTAAAGAGCAGAACAAGTAAACTGGAATACGAAATTACTAATATTAAAAACGGGTTGTTTCCTTTGATTCAGAAGCCATTCTCTTATCCTGGGTTATGGAGAATTCGTCCCTAACAGTCAACCACTTAATCCAACCCTATTTCAATTTACTAAGCGAAAATCAACTTAGGGTTATCAATACGTGATTAGGCACCACATACACCAGTTAGCCCTTCGTCCATTAAGCATGAACGCAAGTTAGGCTCAGAGGCAATTAATCGAACACGAAGCGTGCACTGATTAATATTCACGAATTTGGGATAACTGGTGAAGGGAAAACTGCCAGGGAACCACATTTCAAGCGAAACCTCAAAGAGAGTTGGGCTTCGTCCTCAAAAGGAAACAACACCAGAAAATCTAGCCTTCCATGGATTCAAACAGAAAACGCAAATGAAACATGAAGCAGAAACGTAAATGAACAAAAACGTAAATGAACAGAAACGTAGATGAAACAGAAACGTAAATGAGAGTAGAAGAAGAAGCAAGAACGAAATTGTAATTAGGAACAAAAAACGTAAAATTGCATTACGTGAACAGTAGCATTAAGCAGAAAAACAAAAACCCTAAAACAAAAGCTATGAATAATGAATAGCATAACAGAATGCCTTGCACGAATCCCAAGGCTGCTATTTAAAAAGAGTCACTCAAAGTCACTGGGCCCTATTACAATACTCTGGCCCAAAACGAAATAAACACTGAACAACATAAAATAAAATTGCGAAATTTCCTAATTAGAAATTAACTAAGGTAAGCGCTGCTTAATTTGCCCTCTTCAAGTCCATAACCAAAATCCGGATTAAGCCCAATGTTTCATTAATTCCTGAAATTAGATTAAAAACATCAAATTAGCTAAATGAGCCCAAATAATAAAACTGCCTGATTAATTGACAATTAAGACCAATCAGTAATTAAAATTGTGCAAAAAGGGTTTAGAAAATAGAAGAAAATGATGGCACATCAAAACCCCCCATACTTAGCCTTTTGCACTCCTGGGCAAAATGAAACAAAGAACAAAATCCAAGGATATCAAAGAGAGACAAACAAACATATTCATATATTTCTCAATGAACATCAAGGAATGAAAGGAATGGGTAACATCTAACATAAGGAGATCCAAAAAGTCAAGACATTCATGAAAATCATCCTAGCAACCCAATCATGGCAAAATAGTGAATCAGCTCAAGAATGAAAAGTGATAAAGCCTCACAAGATATACACTCTATCTCTCAAGTGTCTAGGCTACTATTTACCCTCAAAGCACCCATGAAAGCAAACACCACATAGACTTGGCAAGATTCTAAAATTGACAATCAACCCACAAACACAAGCACATGAGGATCAAAAGGTCTTTTAAGGTTGTAATGGGGCCAAGGACAAGGTATGGATAAATATGGAATAAGTGGCTAAATCCCAAAGGAATAGAGGAGCAAAGGAGAATAAGTGCATATTAAGAAAAAAAAATAAGAAAAAAAAAGAAGTAAAGATAAAAATTAAACATGAAGAGTAGAACCAAGAGTTTCATCATTCTTGTGCCATTTAAGATCTTATTCACTCAACTTTATTGCTTTTCTTTTTCTTTTTTTCGAATTTTTTTTTTTTTACTCTATAGCCTTTGAGAAACAACATTTCATTCAGCATGTCCAACATTTAACCAATATACAATGTACATCAAGTATGGCCCAAAATACATCATGAAGCATAGCCAACAAAACAAGTTGTCCAATGAAACAAAAACCCCCCATACTTATTCCCAAAACAATTCCAAAGCTCCAAAATTCCTTAAGGATATGGTGATATCATGGTTTTTCACTTAAGGCTTGTAGTGAGCTTCAAAACAAGGAAAGGGAAACAAGGCTCAAAAGGGCTATCAAAGGAATTAATTCAAGGTAAGTCCATTTGGCTAGAAGCTTATAAGAACAAAATTGCCTCAATCATTTCCAAATATGCATGTGAATTAGGACGCATCAACAAGAATCAAGCCAAGGCTATTGTGCAAGCAATCAATGGGGCAAAACACACCAAATTATTATGATGATGGATGGCTCAAATTCTCACAAAGGTAAAATCATCACTTTCAAATTGAGCTTTCAAAACTATCATGACATGTAGAGAAGAATCAAGGATTTCAAGTCACAAAATGTCAAGAACTTTTATTTTCAAAACAATTACCCATTTCTTGAACATATCCTATAATTCAAAGAAAAACATGCAAAGTCGTACGTGCACACAAAATTGACCCAAAATATTAAACTAAAAATCCGACGAAACTAACAACATTAACAAATCAACACAACTAACAAATTAACAAAACCAACAAAACTATCAAAACCAAAGAACACTCCCCCCCCCCATACTTAAACAACACATTGTCCTCAATGTAGCACAATTAAAAGATTAAAAACAATTAAATCATCAAAGAGAATCGGACAAGTGTAATAAAAGCAAAGAAGGAGATAGGAAAAGAAAAACTCCCTAAGTCATGGTGGAGGAAGAGTAGGGTGGAGTAAGGAAGTCTCTTCCACCACTACGTCCACTAAAGAAGGGTTCGTGAGGAATGGCTTAAGTCGATGTCCGTTGACCTTGAAGCTCTTGTTTGTGGAGTCGCTTTTGATCTCAACTGTACCATAAGGAAAAACATTAGTAACAACAAAAGGACCAATCCACTTAGACCTCAACTTACCACTCATGAGTCCAAGCCTAGAATTATACAATAACACTTTTTGCCCAACCACGAAGTCTTTTTTAACTATCATACTATCATGGAACTTCTTGGTCTTTTCTTTGTAGAACTTGGCATTCTCGTAGGCTTCTAGGCGGATTTCATCTAACTCACTCAGTTGCAACTTCCTTTCCTCGCCAGCTTGATCCATAGAGAAGTTGCAAGTCTTCACTGCCCAGTATGCTTTGTGCTCAATTTCTACTAGAAGATGACATGCTTTTCCAAAGACAACCCGATAAGGAGACATTCCTATAGGTGCTTTGTAGGCAGTCCGATGTGCCCAGAGAGCATCATCAAGCCTGGTACTCCAATCTTTCCTGCTTGGCTGCACAATCTTCTCTAGAATTCTTTTGATTTCCCTGTTAGAAATTTCTGCCTGTCCATTAGTCTGGGGGTGGTATGGTGTGGATACCCTGTGTACCACCCCGTACTTTTTAAGCAGGGCATGCATTGTCCTGTTGCAAAAATGGATTCCTTGATCACTAACAATTGCTTTAGGTACTCCAAACCTGCAAAATAGATTAGACCTGACAAAGTCTGCGACAACTTTAGCATCATTAGTTCTAGTGGGCTTGGTTTCCACCCATTTTGAAACATAGTCAATTGCAAGGAGAATGTAAACATAACCAAAAGAGACAGGAAAAGGACCCATGAAATCTATACCCCAGACATTAAACACCTCACAGAATAGCATAGGTTGCTGAGACATTTGTTGTCGCCATGTAAGTGTATTTCCTGCTCTCTGACACTGCTCACAAGTGCTGCAGATCTTCCACGCATCTTTAAAGATGGTGGGCCAATAAAAACCACAATCAAGCACTTTGCGAGCTGTCCTTTGAACACCCAGATGACCTCCCGGTGCGGAAGAATGACAGAACTGCAAGACTGAGTCAGTCTCATGATCTGGAATGCACCGTCTAATGACCTGATCACTGCACAATTTCCACAAGTAGGGGTCATCCCAAATAAAATGCTTTGCATCACTTTTAATTTTATCTTTTTGGGCCTTAGATGCTAAGGGAGGAAAAACAGAGGCAACTAAATAATTGACAATGTTAGCAAACCAAGGAGTAGAAAGAGAGTCAGAAATACTATACAATATATACAAATGATCATCCGGGAAATCATCCCGAATAGGTGAATCTGCATCAGAGACACGTTCGATCCGACTCAAATGATCAGCAACTAGATTTTGTGCTCCGCTCCTATCACGGATCTCCAAGTCAAACTCTTGGAGCCAGAGCATTCATCGGATCAACCTAGGCTTAGAATCAGCCTTCTTCAACAAGTACTTTAGAGCTGCATGGTCAGTATAAACAATAATGCGAGTACCAAGCAAATAAGATCGAAATTTTTCAAGAGCAAAAACTATGGCTAGAAGCTCTTTCTCAGTAGTAGTATAATTTGCTTGGGCAGCATCTAAAGTCCTAGAAGCATAATATATCACCCTGGGCAATTTATCAATTTTCTGAGCAAGGACAGCCCCCAATGCATAATTTGATGCATCACACATAAGCTCAAAAGGGGCTGTCCAGTCAGGTGCCTAGATGATGGGAGTGGTAGTCAGCGCTCTTTTAAGGCAATCAAAAGCCTCTTTGCATCTGTCATTAAAGTCAAACTCCACCTCCTTTTGCAACAAGTTGGACAATGGAAGGGCTACTTTGCTAAAATCCCTTATAAAGCGCCTGTAGAATCCTGCATGACTAAGAAAAGATCGCACCTCTCGCACACAAGAGGGGTAAGGCAATTGTGAAATAACAGAAATTTTTGCAGGATCTACTTCAATACCCTTATTGGAAATAATGTGGCCTAAAACTATACCTTGCTCAACCATAAAATGACATTTTTCAAAATTTAGAACAAGGTTAGTTTCAATGCATCTATTCAAAACTTTTTCCAAACTATTCAAACAACCATCAAAAGAGGATCCATATACAGTGAAATCATCCATGAACACCTCTATGCAATTTTCTAAAAAATCACTAAAATACTAATCATGCACCGCTGGAAGGTACCAGGGGCATTGCACAGGCCGAAAGGCATCCTCCTATAGGCAAAAGTGCCGAAGGGGCAGGTGAATGTGGTCTTTTCCTGATCCTCAGGAGCAATAGTAATTTGCATATAACCAGAAAAACCATCAAGGAAACAGTAGTGGGATTTACCTGCCAGGCATTCAAGCATCTGGTCAATGAATGGCAGGGGAAAATGGTCCTTTTTGGTAACCTGGTTCAGCCTCCTATAATCAATGCAGACTCTCCAACTGTTCTGCACCCGAGTAGGAATTAGCTCCTTCTTCTCGTTTTTATCACTGTGAGGCCGGTCTTCTTCGGGACTACCTGGACGGGACTCACCCATTGGCTGTCAGAGATAGGATAAATGATTCCAGCTTGCAAAAGCTTGGTTATCTCCTTCTTCACTACATCAAGAATCACCGGGTTGAGTCTTCTCTGTGGCTGTCTTACTGGTTTAGCTCCATCCTCTAAATTTATTCGATGCATACATGTGGATGGGCTAATACCAGGAATGTCCGCCAGGGTCCAGCCTATAGCCTTCTTATGCTTCTTGAGAACTGACAACAACTTCTCCTCTTGCTCATCAGCAAGGGAGGCAGATATAATCACTGGAAAACTCTTGCTATCATCCAAGTAAGCGTATTTTAAATTTGATGGCAAAGGCTTCAATTCTGGTGTGGTCGGCTGGACAGTGGTAGAAGGGGATGGTTTCTCAGCCTTTACCTCATAAAGAAAGTCAGAGGTATGTGTACTTCCTGAAACATGGTTAGTCCTATCTGACTCTATAAAATCAATCTCAAGAGGTAAAACACCACCACCAGGCATGCAATCAATATCACTCTCAGATTCACTCTCAGCATCAAATTCAGACATATGATCAAGTACAATTTCAGACTCAATGCATGAAGAGTGAGAGGCATGCAGATTAGAATAAAGATCAGTCATGTATTCATCAACAACATGGTCAATTATTTCAGCACGAAATACAGAAAGATCTTCAGATGGGTATTTCATAGCATCCAGAATATTAAAATGAACAGTTATGTCACCAAATTCCATAGACAGTGTGCCTGCATAAACATCTATCTTAGTTCTAGCAGTTTTCATAAAGGGTCTGCCTAGAATGATGAGAACTGATCCTTGAGAAAATCCATCTTCCATATTCAAAATATAAAAATCAACAGGGAAAATCAGTTCACCAACTCTAACTAAGACATCTTCTATGAAACCAACAGGGTAGGCAACACTTCTATTAGCTAAATGAATTACCACATCAGTTGACTGCAAGGGGCCTAGAGATAGAGAATTAAAAATAGACAGAGGCATAACACTAACAGAAGCTCCTAAATCTAGCATGGCATTGTCAAACTTACTATTCCCTATGATACAAGGTATGCTGAATGTACCTGGATCTTTGCATTTTTCAGGAATTTGAGGAACAGATTTACCAATCAATGCGGAGACATTTCTGCCCATGCTAATCCGTTCACTTCCTTTAAGCTTCCGCTTATTAGTGCACAGCTCCTTCAAGAATTTGGCATATCTTGGAATTTGCTTTATCGCGTCCAACAGAGGTATGTTTACCTCTACTTTTCTAAACGTTTCCAAGATCTCTTTCTCTGCCTCTTCCATTTTTTTTTTGGAAACTGCTCTTGGAGGGAATGGAAGAGGGGGAATGTGCTGCTTCTGCAATTCAGAATTACCTGTGGAAGAAGATTCACCTGCACAGAAATTGTTAGGTAAATTTTTGTCATCACCTTTTTCTGGAATAAAGTGAAGTTTGGCAGGTTCATTTGCAGATGAGGACGGTGCTACGGGTTGAGGTCCTTGACATTGCTTTCCCGACCTCAATGAAATGGCACTGACATTTTTGGGAATTTGGACAGCTTGAGAAGGCAGCTTGTCAGAATTCTGGGACTGTTGTTGATTCAATTGGGTAGCCAATTGTCCCATCTGATTGGTTAAGCTCTGAATGGAGGCTCTGGTCTCTTGCTGAAACTGCATGTTCTGCATAGTCATTTGCCTCACAAGTTCTTCGAGGGAAGGTTGTGGAGGGCCTCAACTGTTGGTTGTTTCTGGGTTGTTGCTGTTGTTGGATTGGTGGAGGAATGTATGGTCTGCTTGGGCCAGCAACATTTTGGAAGGAAGGAGCAGGCTGCTGTTGTTGTTGCTGAGGGCTGGACCATCTGAGGTTAGGGTGATTCCTCCATCCAGGGTTGTATCTGTTGCTGGAGAGGTCATAATTGTTCTGCTGTGGGTTGATTTTGCTGCTGAGGTTGAGGGTAGGTCTATTGTAAATATTTGCAGCATAAGCTTCAGGCTGCTCAATTGCTCCAGGTTGCTGCATGGAAGGGCAAAGGTCTGTATGGTGGTCAGCAGAGGAGCACAAACCACAAACCCTTGCAACAGGTACAGATTTCTGATTCAAGGCCAGCTGGGTTACCAAGTTAACCAATGCATCCAGTTTGCCTTCAAGCTTCTTAGTTTCAGATGATGCAGATGGGTTTGTAGCTACCTCATGCACTCCTCTAATGACTATGGCATCATTTCTGGCGCTAAAACTGCTGGGAGTTGAAAGCCATCTTCTCAATTAAATTTCTGGCTTCAGCAGGAGTCATGTCTCCAAGGGCTCCACCACTGGCACCATCTATCATACTTCTCTCCATATTACTGAGTCCTTCATAAAAATATTGGAGAAGAAGTTGTTCTGAAATCTGATGGTGGGGGCAACTGGCACATAGTTTCTTAAATCTCTCCCAGTACTCATACAGGCTCTCTCCACTAAGTTGTCTAATACCTGAGATATCCTTCCTGATGGCTGTGGTCTTGGGAAGCAGGGAAAAGTTTTTCTAAGAATACTCTCTTAAGGTCACCCCAGCTCGTGATGGACCTTGGAGCAAGGTAATACACCAGTCCTTTGCCACTCCCTCTAATGAATGAGGAAAAGCCTTCAGAAATATGTGATCCTCTTGACATCTGGGGGTTTCATGGTTTGAGCAGACAATGTTGAAATTCTTTCAAATGTTTGTGCGGGTCTTCACCTGCAAGGCCATGAAACTTTGGAAGCAAATGAATCAGTCCAGTTTAAGAACATATGGGACATCCTCATCAAGGTATTGGATGCACAAGCTTTCGTAGGTGAAATCAGGTGCAGCCATTTCCCTTA